>NW_015151393.1:91407-97690 GCF_000732505.1 Cyprinodon variegatus | reverse complement strand
CTGATCTGCGAGTGAAACCTTGAAAGCTCGCGAGATCACGATGGTCTCACGAGGCTACGGTTTCCCCTGCATCTCCGCACAGCACAGGCGGCACGATTCACAGCGCAAGCGACAGGAAACGCGCATGCTCGCTAAAGGAGCGTAACATCCGCCCTATGCTTGCAAAAGTAACGCAATAGTTACTTTTATTGTGGAGTAACTCAGTTACTTTTTGGGAGAAGTAACTAGTAACTATAACTAATTCCTTTTTAAAAAATAATGTGCCCAACACTTTTAAATAACTGAATTTTTTTGACAACTTTACATTGTAGTCTTTTTTTATTACTTTCATTTATTTTATTACTTTTACTTTATTGTTACTCTCACTTGGGTAATTTTTTAAATGGGTACTTTTTACTCTTCAGTAAAATTATCAAAAAAAGTAATGTTGGTCTTATTTGAGTTCAATTTTTGGGTACTCAACTTTGCTTTTAACGAGCATTAGAGGAGCTAGATTATTAGACTATTCAGATTTTACTGTAGCTAACTTACTATTTTTCCTTCAGTTCCTTTTGTATTTACACACAGATGTCCTTGGTCACACTTGCTAAAATGATAGGGAGGATGAGTCCTTTTTCATTAAGCCTCTAAATGAGAATATATGCCAAAGATTTATGCTATGTTATAAAATTCCTTTTCCTAAGGTTATTGTGAAAATTAGTCAGGTGCTTGTACTGATGAACATGAACTCAAAGCTGTTTTTAATTGTATTCAGAGGCAGCACAGGAGGTAGTCTTAAAGCACTTGACATTTCTGCAGCTTCCCCTCAGCAGCATGTGCTGGTTGTGTCCCATTACAGCTTCCTATGGTGTGCACATCACAAATACCTCATATTCATTTTCTTCACTGCAAAACAGCATTATTAGTCCAAGGTCTGCTTTCTTCCACATTGCAGAGCTCCAGTCCAATTTATTTTCCTTAATGCTCTGCAGGAATTTGCCTATCTGCCTTTGATGCAAAGGACAACGCATCATCCAGCTCCTTTCCTTTATCCACTTTGCTGCATTTTCATTTCCACGCCCACTGCAGAGACCTCACAACGAAAACCTCATTGACATCCGGGCGCTTGTATGATCCAGATAAAATCTGTGCCCTGCGGATGATGGGCTGCCCTCCATGCCACTCTGCAGATCGATCCCTCAGGGTGTTTGAGCTGGATCAAATGGTCCCCTGTGGCAGGCCTCCCACGTGGCTGCGACCCCATTGATTTTCAGTGAGATGCCAGCTGGATGAAGGGCAGCGTGAAGCCCTGCAGAGATCTATTCATTAAGAGTTAGCCCCACTTTAACACAGAAAGGAGAGACATTCATTAAAATAGTTTGATATTCAAATAGATCAGATCGATCTAATATTGTAGATCTATCTTAAAACCATGATAAATTCCATTATATCTCCTTGCAGGAAGAACATGTAGGCTATTAAACATATGTTATGAATTAAAGACTAACACAGAGCACGGCATAATTATGTTATAGTATGTTTATTTATTTTTGTTATAGAAAAACCTAAAAGTTGTGACTGTTCATCTCTAACTTGCATCCTAAAGAAATATTATGTGCAGAACCTTTTAGCCTCAATCAAAGTGGCCAGGCTTCCTGCTGCGTCTTTTCCAGGTTTGAGCCAGAAATGTTTGCACTTTTTTTCTTTGAAAAAATAGCTGAGCCTGTGAGTCTTTATGGCTCTGATCATTGTTACAGAGAAGAAAGATGGAGGCTTACTAGCGTCAACCATAATGTACGGTGGAAGTAGTATGTTGTTATGGGGCAACTTTTCTGGTAGAAAATACTAAAAATTATTTGACACTATAAATAATAACTTTATTAGTTAAAGGTCATATATCATGCTTTTTAAATCTTTCAAAGACATCTACTGTATAGGCATATATGAGAAAATGTTGGTTTTGGGGCTGTGGACTAGGATCTTTCATTGTTTTATGTTTTTTTTTTTGCCCCAAAAGATTTAAAAGAAAGCCTCTTTCTTCTGGAATTGCCAATTCCNGGGGCTGTGGACTAGGATCTTTCATTGTTTTATGTTTTTTTTTTTGCCCCAAAAGATTTAAAAGAAAGCCTCTTTCTTCTGGAATTGCCAATTCCGATCCACTTATGTCCACTTATGAGAGACTTTTATCTCCACAACCTCAGAGCACGCTTCAACATTTGGACACCTGTATAACCTTGACACCCTGCCTGTAGCTCAAAGTAACACTGAAATCCCTCATCCTCCATAACCGCCCTGCTTCATTCCAGATTCCCGCACAAAGCAAAGCCTACAGCCTCCGCTGCTCCTCCCGTCATTCTCCGCTCTGACTTCCTTCAGCTCGAGGAGACCATGCGCAACATTATTTAATTCATACGTGCAAAATTTGCAGAAATAAACGCTTGATTTAATATGACATATTTAAAAAATCCCCATCAGCATCCCACATATGTGCAGTTTCTGCCCAAATATTTTCATTTTGTTATGGATGTATGTTCCTAGGGATAACTAGAAACATAAAAAATAGTTTCAAACTCAGGATCTCCTTATCCATACCTGCGATAAGACGTTTTTTTAGAAGTTGTCAGATGCGCTCTTGAAAGTTTTCACTCGATTTGATTAAACTTATAAGCTTCTTTGTATAAAATACAGATCGAGATGAGAAATCTGCTTCCTGGTATGTTGAAGTACCAATAGTTTGCTTCCAATAATTCAAATATACGTTCATATCTATTTGCGCAGTTTAACAGAACCATAGTATTTTTTAGGGGGTCATTTTTGTCATGATGTTACAAAGTTCAGACCCAAATGCAGATAACCAAACAGAGAGACCAGGGAAAAGGTTTAACGGGTTTTATTGAAGAAGTAAACAGGGGGAGAAGTGTTGTTCTGAACTCTGCTCAACCGAAACTGTAAAGTGAGGGGAAGACACAGCGATTAGTTCAGGCTCAGTGGGGAATTTGACTCGTGAACTTGGAGAAGAGGTTTCGGTTGCCGACTCACGTTTCCAGAGAAGTTGTTGTATCCTTGACTCCTGTCTGTGTGCCGTGGTTCCAGTGTTTGTCTGATTCGGTGGAGGGCGAAACAGGGTTTACCCAGAATGCGGTTGATAGTTGGAGAACGGAGAGACTGTCTGCCACTCAGATTTCCTGCGGTACTTGAACGGGTCGTAGTGGAGAATAATCCCTTTCTCAGTGAGAAGCTCAAACAATCTCTTGGGGAAAGTGGATCCAAACCTCCTGTTTGAACCCCAGCTCAGTTTGAAGCTCAGTTGATCCTTCCAGGGAGTGAAGGTCAGAGAAATCCAGTTTGCGGGATGACTTCGTGCCGAGAGGCAAAGACAAAAACAAAGTTAAACTCTGGTTGACAAGAACTCAGCTTGACTCAGCAAAACCTCAGCTTGGCTAGAGTACCCCCAACTGGCAAACACTCTGGCGTTGAGGTAGTGGCAGTCAGCAGCTTATGAACACTCCGTCTAACGAGGAAACCATCAGCAGGTGTGTGAGGAGGCGGACCAGAACCAGGTGCCTCCTGGTGGATGAAGGGAGACAAACACAGAAACACAAACACAAAAACAGGAGTCCTGACAATTTTGATCTTGCGTTCTTTGTGTAATCGATGTGGAGAACTGTTCAATATCGTATAAATAGTAGAATATTATTAAGTTTTTTTTTCTTTGTGATTTGCGTAAAAGGATTTTGGAGCAAATAGAGTCACGTGTGACATAAACACAGTGACTGAGGTTCATGCCATCTGACCAAATCTATGTTGTATAGTGTTATTGTGAAGTTGTTCACCTGAGAACTGATGATGTCTGTGTGTTACAGACCCTGGTTGCGTGCACTGAAGTGTATATGACAGTAAAGTAGTTATTCAAATATGCTGTAAACTACAGAGCTTCAGATCTACATAGGATGTGATGTGGGCACATTTGTGTTTATTTAACAAGNTCATTGTTTTATGTTTTTTTTTTTGCCCCAAAAGATTTAAAAGAAAGCCTCTTTCTTCTGGAATTGCCAATTCCAATCCGTCCACTTATGAGAGACATTTATCTCCACAACCTCAGAGCACACTTCAACATTTGGACACCTGCAACCAGGGCATCCTGCCTGTAGCTCAAAGTAACACCAAAATCCCACATCCTCCATAACCGCCCTGCTTCATTCCAGATTCCCACACAAAGCAAAGCTTACAGCCTCTGCTGCTCCTCCCGTCATTTTCCGCTCTGACTTCCTTCAGCTCGACGAGACCATGCGCGACATTATTTAATTCATAGGAGCAAAATTTGCAGAAATGAACGCTGGATTTAATATGACATATTAAAAAAATCCCCATCAGCATCCCGCATATGTGCAGTTTCTGCCCAAATATTTTTATTTTGTTGTGGATCGTTGTAACAGGGATAACTAGGAACATACAAAATTGGTTTGTATGAACTATGTTGGTTCTCCACTTCCAAACTCAGGATCTCTTTATCCATGCCTGCGATAAGAAGTTTTTTTAGAAGTTGTCAGATGCGCTCTTGAAAGTTTTCACTGGATTTGATTAAACTTTTAAGCCTCTCTGTATAAAATATAGATCGAGTTGAGAAATCTGCCTCCTGGTATGTTGAAGTACCAATAGTTTGCATCCAATAATTCAAATATACTTTCATATCTATTTGTGCAATTTAACATAACCATAGTAGTTTTTAAGGGGTCATTTTGATCTTGCGTTCTTTGTGTAATCGATGTGGAGAACTGTTCAATAACATATAAATAGTGTAATAATCTAATTATTTCCTTGTGAGTTGCGTAAAAGGATTTTGGAGCAAATAGAGTCACGTGTGACATAAACACAGTGACTGAGGTTCGTGCCATCTGACCAAATCTACGTTGTATAGTGTTATTGTGAAGTTGTTCACCTGAGAACTGATGATGTCGGTGTGTTACAGACCCTGGTTTCGTGCACTGAAGTGTACATGACAGTAAAGTAGTTATTCAAATATGCTGTAAANATGACAGTAAAGTAGTTATTCAAATATGCTGTAAACTACAGAGCTTCAGATCTACATAGGATGTGATGTGGGCACATTTGTGTTTATTTAACAAGTAACTTGTGATAATGTTACATAAGGATGTTAGATTACATGTTTAGAACTCAGTTATAAATTAGGCTTTCGTATTTAGTAATTGTTATCTCTTGGCCGTAACAGTTAGGGGTCGGAATGTAAGCCTCATTTATAGAAAATATAAGTGCACTGGAAAGACGATCTAGAAATTAGTAAAATTGTCTTAAATTAAGTGTATTTACCCTTAATTTGAGGAGGTAAATGAGATTATTTGCCAATGGGATGAGTATTTTTACTCTTAAGATAAGATAATTAGATAAAATGCACTTGAAAAAAGACAATGCAATTGTGTTTTCTTATTTTAAATGTAAATTGTCTTGTTCCATTGGCAAAAGGTCTCTTTTACCTCCTCAATTCAAGAACAAATGCACTTATTTTAAGAATAAATAGCTCATTTATTTGTTTGTTATGGGTAAGATTTGATTTAGACACATTTTGCAAATTGTTTAGGCTTCTGTAGTGTGGCCAGGAAGTTCTGCTGTTTTAGAAAAAAAGTGAGAATAAAGGAGCAACGGTGGAGCTATACTGTTGTTTTACCGTTTGTGTTGCAGAAAAGCCGTCATAACGCGTAAAAACAGTCTCCTCTCCTTTATTTCATACAAAATTTCGATCCTGCAGTAGTGAATCTGTGAATCTATTTACTTATGGTATTTATTTTTTTGTATTTTAAATAGGAGGTCTATAGGCTCATAGGTCTTTTGTCCAAAAATAAACAAAAAAAATTTCACAGCACCCCCTGTTCAACTGTAATCCCAGCAGCCCTGCATCTCTGGATCACTTCGAAAGGCTGGTCAGAATCCAAGACCTCTTTCAGCCAAAAAAACACATTTTTATGACTAAGACATTTAATCTTATCAACTCTAAGGAGATAAGATCCAGCTCTGCCTCACATCACCCCATTACGTGCTGGTTTATACAGTCAAGGTAGACACTGTGTAACCTCTGTTCTACGTACACCAGTCATGGACACTTCATTTTCACAGGGAAGGGAGGGGCTGCTTCTAGGGCAGCAGAATTTATAAGAAATATAAATTTGGGCAGTATTTTTGAGAAAAATTTATATTAAATTCTTAAAAGTTCTTAAAGGAATAGTACACCCAAAACATGATTAGCCTTCATTTTCTACTCACCCCCATGCTGAACAACACTCTGGAGTAC
>NW_015151393.1:87423-90658 GCF_000732505.1 Cyprinodon variegatus | reverse complement strand
GTACTCCAGAGTGTTGTTCAGCATGGGGGTGAGTAGAAAATGAAGGCTAATCATGTTTTGTCTGTACTATTCCTTTAAGATTGAGTTATTCTTTGAGACATGAGACAACAGTAAAAGTTTTTGACATGTGAACCGGCACAGAGCTCATCTGCTTGACTCTTTCCATCCTACACAGAGACAGCACAAAGCTGTTTACTACATTTTACTGTTACCTTCTCTAACGTAGAAAGTATTCATCAATCAGTGCTTCTATGTTGCTTTTGTGTTTCTTTTTCTATCTTCTAGCCTCAGCAGAAGGCCGCTCAAGCTGATTTTGGTTCTGCTGGAGGTTTCTTCCTGTTAAAATGGGCTTTTCCTCTCCACTGTCACTGCATGCATGCTTAGGGTGAGGGATTGCTGTAGATTTAGCGAGAATTTCTACTGCCACTACATGCTCATCAAGGAGGAATAAACCTTGCAAAGTCCCTAGACTTGATGCAATGGATTTGTTTCCTTAGATAGAAAACATTTATTTAATCTGACAGGATGATCTGATTAAATTGTTTTTCACAATTGCCTTGTGATTACATCTGTTGTGAATCGGTAAAATCTAAATTAACTGAATGGAATGTTAGTCAGTCTGGCAAACTGCCCATTGACTGTAGCCGGGTCTTGCCAGACTAATCACAGCGTGGGAGACAGGACGTTATGATGAGAGAATTACCCATAATGCAGCAGCACTTTTCTGAGCTAATTTTTCTTAGATTTCTTTTGCATGGTGACTTGGAAGAATGTAAAAAAGGGAGGGCATTGCTTGGAGGTTTTTCTTAGTTATCTGATTGATTTTGACCTGATGACACTGACCCTGTTAGACCAACCTTTGAAACCGAGCTCCACCAGCTCCTTACTCTCTCTGATATGCCACATTTGCATCGTATTAGCCTGGCTGATCAGGCTGTAAGCTATAAACTGTATTGAATTAAATTTCTGACTGATTTTTGTTTCACATATAACGAAAAAAAAATCTCTTTGATGCTGTATATGTAAACATGTGTTTTGCTTTCTCCATGACAGAAGCTGCTTCAGTTGCAGAACTTCAACACCCTGATGGCGGTGGTGGGCGGCCTCAGCAACAGCTCCATCTCCCGTCTTAAAGAAACTCAGAGTCACATCAGTGCAGAGACCAACAAGGTGCCGTTGCTACTGTTGCCCTCTAAATCATGCTTTCTATTTTTGTTTTTTTAGTTTCTTTTATATTTTGTTAGAAATCCAAATCCAGGGTTTGCAGGATGTCAGTGTGCATAGCTAAACTTTAATATTGGATCTTGATTCAGCAGCCCACCTCTCTTCTGTGAGAGCTGCAGCGCTGCCTGTCTTTGCCCACTACTCCTACACACTGTCTTTTTAGAAGTATGAATTTTAGCCACATGACTTGAGAGTTAATCATAACAGTTGGGTGGATGTAAACTATCTCTGCCGTTATGTAAGTCCATCTGGAGGAAAGTTTTACTCAACATTTGATCAACATTTGGGATTCTTAAAAAAACTGTTGCCGCAGCAACAAGCTATCTATAGTTTTAAAACCCCTCTGGTCAACTCTTTCGTTCCCTCCCATCTGCTCACCTGCAGGTTTTTAACAGCCTCATTGAACTGGTGACGTCATGTGGAAATTACAGCCAGTACCGGAAGCGCTTCTCTGAGTGCTCGGGCTTCCGATTCCCCATCCTCGGCGTGCACCTGAAAGACCTGATAGCCGTGCACGTGGCGCTGCCGGACTGGGTCGACAAGGAGAAGACACGGGTGAACCTGGCCAAAACCCAGCAGCTCTATGCCATCCTTCAAGAGCTGGCACTGATCCAGACCACGCCGCCAAGCATCGACTCCAACACTGACCTGCTCAACCTGCTCACTGTGAGTGAAGGGGGGATAGTTAAACTACTCTAACTTATTGAAGATGAACATAACAGAACTAGCCAACAATTACTTTAAATTTAAAGGCTTTAGATAAGCAGTCAGACTAGATCAAATGGAAAAAAAGTTGAGAATAATCACAAGCGCCAAAGTGACAGGCATCCACTTTGGGACACAGACTTTCCCTCATGCTGGGAGCTGACTGGATATGGTCAGGCACTCTGTTCTAGCCAGCTGGGACAAATCTGTGCAGTTAATAAAAACAGCCAGAACACCAACTTTTAGCAATAATTCATTTCAATGGGAGGATCAGAACAACCAAAGAACATGATGCCAAAGGTTGCAGAGGAATGATAACATAGCAAGGTGAAGGCTGCTAAGTGGAAAGGGGAAGCAAGAAACCCTGCAGCCAAGGAGCAGAGACTAGAGCAAGAAGTAGCAAAAACAAGCTTAAAAAAAACACTGAAATGTTTGGACTGATCAGTTCAACATCTAATGATGTGTTAAGATAAATATCATTACATAAGAGAGAAAGCAAAAATAGAAAAAAAAAAAGAGTTAAACAACTGGTTCCCAGCAGAAAATAAGGTAAAGAGTGCCCTTAAAAATGTTTGCCTCCTTACATGTTTCTTCTGTTTTTAAAGGATGAACAGCCACTAAAAGCTAGTGTCATAGGATTTTAATCAGATTTAATATGGACCTTCAACATTAGGATTTTGCTTTCTGTAGCTCTTTAGAAGTGAACCTACCGGGTCATAACCCAAGGCCATTTGCTCTAAAGCTTCCTTAGATTATCAAACCATCAACACTGTAATTAACTTTTGGCTTGTTTTTTTTGCAAAATGTTTACACTAAGGCTCCCATATAGATGGCTAAATGATAGTTTACAAATATTATATTAATTCATCTGTTAATATTTTGTAAATAATTTGTGAAGTGTTTGTTTGGCATTCAGTATGTTATGGATAGAAATTAGTAACTTAGTTTGCAATGTTTTGAATAAAACAGATGATGTATATAGGTAAAAAGCTTAGGTAAAGTTTAGTAGCGTTGGGACTTAAACTCATTCATTTTTATTAATTAATTATGTGGATTTTAATGTTTTAAAAATGTATGCAGTTAACTGTATTTTTTGTACACTGTAAAGTCATGTGTTGGAAACTATTCATTTTTTCTCACATCAAAAGTCTTGGTCCACTGGGGGTACTCAAGCTTTGAAATCATCTCAGTGCAACGGAAGTTATGTTGTAACTATGGCTCTGTGAATTCCTGCTTAGACACAAACGGTCATATAAACTTCTCAGCCAGGATCCCACGAGACAAGGAACCAGGGGCTGATTAAGGA
>NW_015151393.1:82096-86689 GCF_000732505.1 Cyprinodon variegatus | reverse complement strand
CCCTGCAAGGAACATAGGTGTTTTTTAATGATGTGACAGTCAGGTGGGCTACGTTAGCTATGTCAGGTAGCTAACCTCTGTTTTACATTAGAGCCTCGACCTTCGCAGAGCGTAAAAAATAATATCCACTTTGAATACTTCCACTGACAGTCAGAAAGGAATGAAACAGCTCATATTGTGGAAGCACAGATATTCTCAAAACTAATGCTTCCCTATCGGACCGCATGACGAGATTAAAGCCTAATATAGTAAGAACATATCTGAAAAACTGAACAACTCCCTGGTAAAAGGGGTTACGACATGATGTTTGTCATAGTAAATGTTGCATGTTGAATAGAAACTGTTAAGCTCCGAAAGGAAAGGCTGCTATGCATAGCTGTGCTGCCATATTTATGCTGTCAGTTTTAGAATTGGAACTTTAACTTCTCTTAACAGCAAAAGTCAACTCAAAGTAGAATTGTACGGCTTTTTACCCAATTCAGTGGAAGTAATTGTGCTGTAATAAAAGTTTATGTTCTGTTCATACTTTTTTAGGATTAGTTTTAAACAGAAGTTGCTTAAAATATCAGGAGTTTTTTAAAAGCTAAATGATTTTTATTTCCAACCAGTTTAATGGTTGAATAAACAAAACAATGGATTAATATCAAAAAATATACGTGTTGCTGTCCTATGACGTTAATGTATTTAATTATTTAGGAGCAAAAAAGTTTTTTGACTTGAAAGAGGGTGTTTTTTTATTTATGTGGTTTTTGATTAAAATGCGATAATTTGTGATTAATTAATTACAGACCCTATAATTAACTAGAATAAAAATGTCCCTAGTTTCTAACCACGTTTTCATAGATTAATTTATAACATATCTTCAAACTATTTGTTAGAGGAACCTTATTTTAAAGTAGTTCTTTAAGATATCCCCAAAGATCTTAGAGATCGTAAAGACATTTTTTCTTTTTTGACACATTTAAGAAATGTTTTGTTTTGTTTTTGGGCTAGCTACAGAAGCCGAGAGCGGTCATACACACAATTTTTTTTCTTTTCCTTTGCCTTCTCGAGATAATGACATAACTATCTCGTCATCAGTTAAACCATTAATTGTTTTCTCGAGATTACAAGATATTTTTCTCTTTATCATGGGAAAACATTTTTTGATTTCTTGAGATAACAAGATAATTAACCTGTATAAGTAATGATTGAGGCTGGCCAACAGCTCTGGATTCCCAGTCCATCCATGCCTGCAGTGCCAGTATTTGTTCAGTTGTGGTACCACGTGTACGCAAATAATCAGTTTTTTAGTTTCCTTTTTCTTTTCACTTATTGTCAAGTTTTAGTGGATGATTGGTTTGCATGGAAAACAGTATAAACAAATCATTGTGGGGGCTAATGCATCTTATACCTGTTTGCAGGGGCTCTTCAGAAAACACCAGATGCTAAGGCGCCAGAGGCATAGGTCTAATTGCTTATGAATCAGAAGTTCAAGCAAATTATCAAACCAACAACGTCGTCTCGTTACCTAAAAGTTAAACACAAAATTAATTACAGAATTACACATAGGCTGCCATGACTAATACTTATAAATCCTCTCCCGCTGTTATGGTATTGAAGGGTGTAATAATTTTTAACACAGATTGATCATCTTATTTTGAGAAAACGTCTTTCATTATCTTTAGATAATAATAAAATGTACTTCTTTTCTCGAGAATATCACCATCAAAAATTTCAGAAAGACATGACCACTCTCGGCTTCCGTAGTTATTCTCGGTCCGCTTGTATCCTTCTGATGAATAATGTGCTGTTGGATCACCAAAGTGCAATATGGCTGTGTAAATTCTAAGTCATCCATCATGGAAACTAGAAAAATATAGTGCGAGGCGACACATTTGAAAAAGACTGCGGGATATGTGTCGAAAGGTGTCATTGATTTAGGTCTATTTTGTGGTTACCAAAACCAATCGAAAAAAAACAAAAAAACAATCCACTTTACTTTGTTTCCAAGTTTGAAGACATTTCGCTTCCCATCCAGGAAGCTTCAATCAAAATGTCAGAAGTAGTGTTGAGTTTGAGGCTTTATTCAGTAGCCAAACAAAGGAGGGCTGGATGACTGAGAATCTTCCCCAGCATACCAAAGCCAATGTTTCCTCTTCACTTGTGGCGTGTATCTCTTGAGGCTTCAGGACTACATTGCAGGCTTTGTAAATCTATTTACTATAAATATGTTTATTTGACTGGTCTCCAGTTAATTGATCATATAGATTGTTAAAAACCTTGTTGAAAGAGACTTAAGTGCTGTATTTATGATTTTCAACGTGTAAAGATGAATATTTGAATTAGTCCTGCGTGCAGATCAACATGGAAATACTGGGTTTCTGTTTTTAGCATTGCCTCTTTACTGATTCTGTTTTTGTGTTTCATTATTTTAAGCCACTGTTTCCGGAATGTGGGAAAGAGATCTCAAACAATCCCAAGAGATCAATTACTCAGCCTGGCTGCCAGTGTTGATGTGAGATAGCTGCTGGAATTCACTTTATTTATACAGCACAACAGGAGTCCCCTAACGGTCATTTTCATGAAGGTTTAGATCTGAGGGACGACAGGAAGGTTTGCTCAACACGGTCAATACTTAATTATCTTATGTCAGTACCTGCTGGATAAGATAATGACTCTGTGTTGAGTCCTGCTGGGTTTTAGGAGATAAGATGGAGCGAAAAATCGTTACATAACTCCACATTATCCAATCTCAGTCTGCATGAAAACTTTGGAAACTACACCAGTTGAAGTCCCCTGATTTATATAACTACCATGCTGTGCAAATGTGTCTGGCTCCTTGTTCTTTTTGTGCATTTTGTTGAATAATCTCTATCTCTTTTATATATGAAGCCGTTTATTACCAGAGTAGGGTGATTTCTTTCTAAAAAACTGAAACATGAAAATGTTTTATATGTATGCTTTTTCAGCCTCCTTTAATCGTACCCCCCATTGATTCAAATCAAACCAGTTGCCTTCAGTAGTTGCCTACTGAGTAACTAGAGTTCTCTGTATAACATGACAAATCAGTATAACAATGCAGCTCTTTAATGAAGGCCTCTGATGTTTGCGGGATAGTATAACTAACCAAATAGCGTCATGCAGACCAAAGAACAAAGCAGGGATCTGTCAGAGAACTGATTCCCCTGGAAAACATGAAAAGTACGGCAAACCTTTAAAGCCTCAAAGATATATCCTGAGGTGATCTGAGTCCTACCGTGCAGAGTTTCTTAGCTCTGAAAATGCTTAAACTGATGGGTTAAAGTACAGTATCTCCAGCAGACAAAACCAAACAAAAAAAGGAAGATGGATGGATGGACGGATAGTCGCATTTTAATGAAAAATCGATATCAACTATCTTCTCTATTCCAAACCCCTTTTTCAAAAACATATGAGCACAGTAACACAAATATTCTTAATATCCATTGTTTTTTCATCCGTGGTTTAGGTTAGGGTTAATGTTATATATAAAATTATATAAAATTTTTATTAGAAAACAACTGATACTGTAACTTTTTTGAAAAACCGGTTCTTTTGAAGTGTGAACATAACATTAAATAAAAACAATTCCTTTAACTGAATGTGGTATAAAAATATGTAGCAACAAATCATAAATTATTACCTTTAAGTGTTTAACATTTACTGTGAACAGTATTTATTTATTTGTAAAAATGACAAAGTAAATAACAGTGGATCTGTGCATGAGCCGTTTACATTTGCTATTTCAACATGTAACATTTAGTGAAATTAATACATATATACCCCTTAGGCAACATTTTTGATTAAGCCAGATACTAAGATGAAATAATCCAATTTGCAACCCATTATACTATGGAGTTTATTTTTTCAGTATGTTACTGTAGGTCTGGTCCAATGAAGGCTAGATCTATAGATAGATAGATAGATAGATAGATAGATAGATCTATGTAAAAAACTATAGCATAACAGTATCAACCAGAACAGCTTTGTACAACTGCATCCCTTTAAAGACACTGAGCAGATAAAGACAGTGTATTGGTGAAATGATGAATTATCTTAGTTTTTGGGTTAAACTGTGGTACAACTTTTAAGAGTATAATTTGTTCATATCTGTAGAAATATGTTTTTGGATCAGTACATCAGACTCACCAAATCCACTCAGAATGTCTATTATATTACACCTCTCAATGCTGAATTACAGTCTGCAGTCTCAACAATTTATCTGTTGTTGAACTTTTTATACATTTGCTATCTGCTATTTAACATTGACAGGGCTCTTTAACTGGATAAGGCTTTTTAGTAAAGGTTTATATTTAATGATAATAAGAAGCATAAACCATCAGGTTTTTATTTTTTGTTGCCCTATCGAGTGTTATTAGCAGAGATGGGAGATGTGGAGCCATCAAGTCATCTCTGTGCCATGTATTTGTTCTGCCCAACCACTGAACCAGGTGATTCTAATCTGCACAGTGAATTAAATTGTGCAGATTGGACTCACCCGGTTCAGTGACTGGGCAGAACAAATACATGGCATAAAAACAACCTGTTGACTCCACATCTGGTTATTATAGCCCTGGATATGACACTGAGGGC
>NW_015151393.1:73756-80658 GCF_000732505.1 Cyprinodon variegatus | reverse complement strand
ATATATCTGAAGGACTGATAACCGGTTAAAAAGCTACACAGAGAATTATGAGGAACACTAACTTTAACATTAGCTGCTGAAGGAGAGGACTGATCTTGTAGTAGGGCTGTAATTAACGGTTATTTTGCTAATCAATTCATCTGTAGATTACTTTTTTTGATTAATCAATTGGTAATCGGATACTCAAAGGTTCCTTAAAAACAAGATTTTTTACTAAATTGAACCAAGTGAAACTAAAATGTTTCCACTTGAGTCCTTGATAGAACATATGGGCAGTTGAGAAAGTTTGTTTTTTTCTAAATGTGAAATGTTTACATATTATTTTACAATCTTGGTATAATTACTGCTCTAAGTGGGTCACTCTGTCAGCTAAAGCCATGTTTTAGAGTCTTGATACTCCAGTTAACGATTAATCGATTATTAAATTAGTTGACGATTATTTTTATAATTTATTAATCATGATTAATCCGATTAATTGTTTCATCCCAATCTTGTAGTTAACCTGTAACGGAAATATATCTTCTAAAAGCTTTTCTTGCTTGTATGAAAATGGAACCTTCTCAGATGGTTTTAGAATGAATTTCCTTTTTCCATTTTAAAAATAATTAAGAATTGTCATTGTCATCAACAGTCATCTGGTTTAATGCAAACCTTTATTACCCTTTAGGTAGCAAAGGTTTGCAATTATGCCGAATGTATTTATCATAGATCAAAGATATTCTGACATTATTTGGCCTAAATGTGTGCAGACTCTTCTCGCAGACTCCAAGGGGTAAAAACTTCCTGCAAATGTTTGGTAATTAAAAACACATATTCTTTAAAGACAAGAATAGGGTTTTTACAGTAATTTAACTCTCAAATGGTATGTTTTTTTTGAAAAACAATTATTTAAAAATACCATTAGAACCAGAAGGAATTTTAGCCAAAATACTTTATGAAGCTGAAGTATGCAGAGGAAAACAAAACTGATATATCTGAGCAAGTGAATAGAAATGTTACCCATAGAATGTGACAGATTGTCAAGACAATTTGATCCATCAGAGTTTAACAAATTCAGACCACGACTACACATGGCCTACATTCAAACCCCCCAGTGAAAAAATAACACTGCACATCATGAGCACACCATCCTCACATAAATCTTGAGCCTCTTTCATAAAACATTTCGTCACAATTGAAAGAAGGAGTAGCCGCTGAAATGCTTCTGGCCTTCTAATGAAGTGGAGATGTCCGTTTCCTGCACAGCTGAGAGCTTTCAGGAACGAAGCTGGCAGGGTAGGATGACAGGATGGGGGGGGTAAGGCATGCACACATCAGCACTACTTAAGTAATCTGCGTCAGAATTCTTTCCGTACCATGTTTCCTAAAGAATAATAGCAGATGATGTTGGTCTTTTGATCGTTGCAGAAAATTAAACTTTAGAAATTTGAACTTATACAGGAAAAAAACAAAGCTGTGGGGCTGCGAGACCCTGTAAGAGAGTTGTTCTGATTTGGAAAAAAGGCATCATATTGTGGGTCTATCTTTTATTCAGCAGTTACAGTGGAACTGGTTAGTCATTGCTAAAATGGATATAGCTATATAGACGACAATCATGAAGTAAAACCTTTTAGAAAGATTTAAGACTTGGGTGGAGGTTTACAGAATTGTAATAATATTAAAGTGCCTGAATGGCCTAGTCAAAGTTCAGCCTAAATTTAACTCAGAATCTGGGACAAAATCCCCAAATGATATATTTACAGATGCTGTCCATTTAAGTTAACTGAGATAACAAATTTTTAACAAATTTAACAATAAAAAACAGAGGAAAAAAATAATCTTTAGATCCATAAAGCAACTTCTATCCAGGGGAAGGCTGGATGTCAGATGTCTTGTTTGAAAAACTAGAGTTTTCCTTTTTATTTCACCATTATACTTTTTTGTTGATTTATCAAATAAAATATCACCAAAAATCCAAACTCTAGTATCTGTTTGAAGGTGAATTGGCCTAGTGTTATGATATTCATTGCCAGCAACATTTTTCCCTTTACTTTTGCTCTGAGGTGGAATAAAACTCGGTGAAACAGAGAGCTGAACCAGAAAAAAACACTTTATTCCTCCCTGGTGAGCAACTCATTACAACACAGGAAGCAGCACAACAATGAACAAATGGCTCTGAGCAAAACAACTGGCCAGTGGTTGACAATGTGCGACAGAGGCTTTTAATTTGTAACCCAGCACAAAAATACATGCAGCTGTTGCCATAGAGGCTTAGTGTGGAGAGAGCAGAGGGTGATGGTGTTATACACGGCTATGCTTAACATTTCCCACTGTGTACAGGTGAAATCCCTTTGTGCAAAAATGCCCACGTATCCCTTAAATATTTTTCATTTAGAACATTACAATGTTTCCCACAGTGATAAATGCCCAGTTCCAATTCTGCCTCACATAGTGCAACAAAAGCTTTCTAAATAATCAGTAAACAGAAACACAGAAAAACTGAAAATATTCATTTTAGTCCCCAACCGATTTATAGACATCTGTTCTGATTTCTTAGCTGCTTTCACAGACCTCATTTATAAGTTACTTCCTGAACTTCCTGAGCTGCCATCTTCATCTGTCATTTGTCTGCTAATGAGGCCGGCTCAGGTGACATAATGTGACCTGAGAGTGAACTTCACATGATGAGTTACATATTACAACCGTCGCTTCTGTGCAAGAATGAAGATTTAAAGCAGCCATAATACATTCTGTCAGGGAACAAAAGACACACAAAATTTAAGCACAAAACAAAACACATCTTAAAGGGGAACACCGTTTCTTTTTTTTACATTGGCCCCTTGATTTTATGTTATTACATCATGTTCTACTCACCCATATTAGTTTTGTTATTTGGAGCTGTTCTGAAGATATTTGGTTTTGTAATATCCAAGTAACGTCTTTCTATGGGCAACAACTTGAAGGCACAAACTAAACTGTTCATAATGTAGGCGAATGACTGTCCCCAGACATCCACGGTTATATTTTTCATATTTACATTTTTTAAAAACAGATTACGTCATATGCGCGCTGGACTGGAGTTTTGACAGACAGCCCGGGCCACAGGCGGCTACGCTCTACGCCTTCTATTCATTCGGCTAGCTAATCTGAATCTTTCAATTCCATTTCGAGAGCGAGACCATCTGTGGTCGTAGCACTAGACACCTCTTTCAGGCATGTGAGTAAAACTAGCAGCAGTTCAGCAGACAGGAAGAATGAACGTTAGCCGACGCGCACGGATGACGATTTTGAAATTCCCCTCAGACGTTTTTTAAGTAAAGTAGGACAAAAGAGGACGTCTGGTCACCCTACCATATATAAACCATTTCGATGTTTCAGTAAGTGAGTGCTTGTTGCTATGATGCGTCTTTCTCGTTCTAAACCAACCAATCAGTGCACAGCTCATCTAAATATTCATGAGCATACCATCAAAGGAAGAAAACCTGTCGTCTCGTTCTAGGGCTTTTAACCAGGCTTGCATTAGGGCTAATAGAACAGCAAGTATGCCATTTTCAGCCCGACCAATGTTACACACCCTATTCAGAGACCTTAAGGACCAGCACAACATCATATATAATCGTTCTATGACCCCTTTAAAGAATATATCAAACTGTTTCATTGAAAACAAGTGAAAAGCCACATTGTAACCCACACAGCTTTTAGACAATTAGTAATACATTTTATTCTTATTTCTTGTAAAAGATTTTATCCTCATTGAAAGCATGCATCAAAAAATTTTAGAGGTTAATGTCTAATTCTACAATGTTCACTCACTCATGTTTTTTTCTGCAGGTATCACTGGATCAATACCACACTGAGGAAGAGATCTACCAGATGTCTCTACAGAGAGAACCTCGCAAGCCAGTTGTACGGCAAAAACAATTACTAACCACTTTATAAGAAATGTTTTGCTTTTTCCTTTGTACAGATAGAAGGGATGCAAATGGTCAGGAAAAAAAAAATCATTTTGGCACTGCAATTAAAGGTGATAGCTAAAAGTTTAACTCCTCCCGGCCAGTAGGGGTGTACTCACCCTCTCATTCCGTAATACTTGCCAGCTTGTTGCCAGGTCTGCTAATGCTAGGATCAAACAATTGGAATTTATTTATTTTCATTGTACAGCAGTAGAACTAATTGAAAACAAGAATCTTATGTGCAATCACACAAAACACATAAAATAAGCAATTTCTCTGCTCTATCAGGGAGCTCCTAAGATCTTAGTAATGCTGAGCTCTGTCTAACATGGCTTCAGCCAACCTTGGCTATTGGTGCAGAATGCTTTTCTCTTAATACGTCTTGTCGCAATTTATTAAACAAGTATTTATTCACATTGTTGTTGTTTTTTTCAGGTAAATTAATACATTCTGCACCACTTTAGGCGGTCCGCTGATGTATTATTTTTGAAAAGGTTAACTTTAAGTTGCAGTTATGACCTTTCACAAGAAATGTCAGTTTAAACTAAGAAGCCCAAAGGGTACCAGAAATATCCTCTGCACCATTTTACCAACGTGGGATTTTTTTTCCCACTCACTTGATGTTATCTTTTTTTCAGGATCTTCTTAGATGGTCGTGTTTGAAAATCCTACAATCTATGTCTGTAGTTTTTAGAAACTCAGACCAGCCACTGGTTTTGTTTAGATTTTCTTCCCTATTCCCATGGTTGGTTTAATCTTCATATAATTACCCTTAACACCTCTAGATTCATGAATGTATTGATTTGGGCAACATTATGTGGTAATTTACCATTTGAAACTGAACAGGAATGATCAGTTGCTAGTAGTGGCGGCTGGTGGAGTTTTCTCCAGGGGGGCTATAAATTCAAAATAGACCTTTACCAAAAAGCAATCAAATGTATACAAATTTATCACTCTAGTATATTTATATGAATGCAAAAAGAGATTATAAAAATACTTTATAAAAACAAAAATATAATTTCATGCACAGGTTTTCTTTTTGTACATAAATGTTGCCCTTCTGAGGCTTTATGGAGGCAAATCTGCGTTTTGCGTTGTCCAATATCGTGTCACAAACGTACCAGTTTAATAATGGAGAAGCTATTAGTCAGCTTTATGTTTTAAGGAATAATATTCTGTATTGTATAGTATACAGTTCAAATGATGTAAAGCCAGATACTGATACTGAAAAAGTATCCACAAAAGTGTTCACAAAAGTGTGGTAACTGGGGATTCCCAAAGCAAATCCTCTAAATCCTCTAAAAAAGCAAAACAAGCACATTTAAAATCAGGCTCATAGTTTGGATGAACTGACTATTGTCTACTATACTATATACTCTACTTTCTGGCTTAAAAACATTCTGAAACTACTTTTTCTGATATATTACCAGTATAAAAACACAATTCCCGAAAAGGCTGAGGCATGCAACTTTTGGTTATGTTACATTTAATAAGAGAAAGACACAAACTTTGTAACTCTGGCCTTTTAGGTGTTAATGAAATGCTTAAAATGGGTTTTCAGCTTGATTGAAAGGAAGATATGAGTTGCAGCTAGTCTTCAAGTCCTTACATATGAAAACCGAAATAAATGGTACTTGCAATTTTGGTCAAAAAGTTAAAATTTAGATTTTTGGTAAAATAGCACAGCCCCAATGAAATTATGTAATTTGAACACTAAGCCCCTCAATTCTCTGGGGGATGCAATGCCTTGTCTTGCTGCTTGCATCCCTGCCACCTTAACAATCTTGAAGGATTTTGGAAAATTCTACCCCAGAACAGGATGTCTTATATATTAAACTTAAGCCTCAAGAAAGTGAAATTACCCTGGTAAATTTGGACCCTGGGCTTTTAACAGAGCCTCAGGTTTTCCAAAAGCAATCGAAAAGAGGCTGTTGTTATTTCCCTACAGAGGTTTGTTATATCAAGCCACTGAAAGTGGATGTGATTTATAACGGATGTAGAAAGATCTGTAGACACTCAAAAACTACTGAAAATACAGAGTTAGAATTTATTAATTTGATTAAATTAACTTGTTCAATAAATGTGGAGAGTGTTGTGTGTTCAGAGAGTTTGGGCAACTTCAGTATTAGGTATAGACAGTATACTTAAAATATTTGATAGAGTCTAACAGGAACATAGGTAAGAACAGGAATCACACAATCAACGAGAGAAACAGGTTAAGAATCACTGATTTCAGCAATCTTACGCTACAGTTTTGAAATAATATTTTCTCAAAGCCTGTCGTAATGCAAAACATATCAATTTATGTTTCTAACCGACCCTCAACTGTAGATCACTTAAAAATGTTTCAGTGATGAACAGTTTTTGTTTTTAGAATAATTTATTCTGTTTAACTGTAGAATTGAACACAGGTAATAACAATGTAAATACCTTTAAAAAAATGTTTTTAAGCTTCTGTTTATATTGTTTTCTCTCTGCTTCTGTGGTTTAACCTTAAACTCATGATGTTTGTTTCCTCATTTTACAGCAGAACTCCAGTCCTGCTCCTGCGCCTGAACCCAAATCCACCATGATTGATGAGTGGGCTGTGTCGGTAAAGCCCAATGCTGACCCGACGATCATTAAGATTCACATCGAAAAGATGGTGGAGGTGAGTTTCACTGGCTTTACAACTGAATCTCAGCGTTCGATCTAACTTTTAGGATGTATAAGGGTTTAGAATAGCAGGGATGTCATGATTTTATCAATAGCTCGGACCCACATGCAGATTAACCAGTCCAGAGAGACAAGGGAGAAAATTTAACAGGTTTATTGGGAAGTTTGGTGGAGATTGCAGTGTTGCTCTGAACACTGCTCAACCGGAACTGAAAGGTGAGGGAAAGACACTGCGGTTAGTTCAGGTTCAGTGGGAGAATTGATTCTCGAACTTGAAGAGGAGAAAATGGTGGCAGACTCACGTTTCCAGAGATT
>NW_015151393.1:70793-73474 GCF_000732505.1 Cyprinodon variegatus | reverse complement strand
GCAGGATGGTTTTCTAGCCGAGAGGCAAATACAAAAAACAATCTTAAGACTCAGGTTGACAAAAACTCAGTTTGACTCAGCAAAACTCAGCTTGGCTAGAGTACCCCGAACTGGCAAACACTCTAGTGTCGAGGTAGTGGCAGTCAGCAGCTTAATAACATTCCGTTAACGACGTAACCCCTTGCAGGTGTGTGAGGAGGTGAATCAGAACCAGGCGCCGCCTGGTGGAGAAAGGGAGACCAACACACAAACACACAGACCACACAGACTGGAGTCTTAACAAGGGATCATTTAGGTTCTGCTCTTGTCCTCCATGGAAGGTCAATTTAATCTTGGCCTGATCGGTAGATGTGGAGTAATCTTACATTATGATGAAGCAATGGGGTTGAGATTCAGCTTTGGAAACTGGTTTTAAAATGGATTGCTTTATTTGTAGTATAAAAACTAAATGTTTTTAATGAAAAAAGGTTAAAAATATCTTTTTTTTTTAAGATTACTCAACAGTAAGCTTAAAATAAAAATCCAATATAAAAGGAGCAAAAAGCAACCCCCAAAGTTATACCCTGAAATACATGCTAGCCCTGAAATGAATTAATATTTATCCTGTTTATAGATGTTAAAAGCAAAGGTTTGGACTCCAGTCTTTGGAATTCAAGAGGTTGAGAATAGTTTTGTCCAAAGACCTATTTTTAACCCAGTCGTGCTCACTGCTTTATGGTTTATTTTGGTGGTTGCTGCACCATTGTCTTTCCTCTGTCCCTCCTTACCTGTCCTATCCTTCTCCATAATGTTCAAAATATGAGATTAACACAGTCTCATGTTTTTTGATGCTAACAAATATACATTGGACTGGCGCAAGCAGGACAGGAGGGCAGCTGTTCGGCTTATGAGGCAAAAATATACCCAGAGTGCATTACAGCTATTACCACCAAATTATCCATCATTTATTACATTAGCGTAAAAAAACTCCTACATATTAACAGCTTTTTTTTTTTTTTTGGTTGGCCTACACCAACCTTGAAATAAAAAAAATGACAGTATATACCATCCATCCATTTGTTCGTCCACCCATCGTCTATATTTGCCTGTAAAGTCAGTGGCACTCATGTCCCTTTACTCTGATGCCCCTCAATACAATCTGGTGCAACCAATCAAATCCCAGTTCTGTCATTTAATCTTCATATGAATCCAGCTGAGAGATTTGGTAGCTGTGGTCAGAAAAAAATTAGATTTTTCTTATTTCATATATTGATTTATGCTATTTACAGACCCGCACCATACCCCACACATACACACTTAAGGCCATCAACTTTTCAACAACTGTTTATTAACTAACAGTAATTTCTTAAACACAAAACAGAACAGTATCAGTCTTTTATTTTACATTTTCAATACTTTCAATCTTGTAGCCTTGAACATTGGTTGTGCTTTCTGTTTTTCATGGGACTTCAGCATACGGTGCACCTCGCCATGGTGTCATCATTTCTCACCATGGCTGGTGCTAGATAGAGGGCCAACGGGGGCCAGTGCCCCTGTAGATCATGTCCTGGCCCCTGTTATGGCCCCTGTACTGAAGACATAATACTAATCGGATGATGATATGCGCTGGAACAAGCATTGTTACTGATGGGTCCTTTGGATCTATTTAATCCTTTTTCTTTACAAATTCTGTTTTTCTAATTATTCAAAAACAATAAGGTGATAGCTTCAGTGGTACTGAGATAGGATCCCAGTTTTCTTCTGCTAAAAGTTTTTGTTTTTCGCAATAAATAAAAAAAATGCTCTAATTTTTACAGATGAATTTAACAGTTTTTCTTTAATTGCCCGCTCCATTAAAAAACCCCACCTCCCATTTTCTAAAATCCGGGATAATTTATCCGACTCGCGGGCATCTGTGAACAACTATTTATATCAGGGAGACTCACGGAACTTCCGGGAGACTTGGTATGTCTGTATTTACTCACTAAAAACGTTTTTCCACTCAGTCTTCACCTGTAAGGCCACACAATGCTTGAGCGAAGGGTGTTTGTAGACAAGACATACTTCTTCCCATAACAAGCCAGATTCTTTCCCAAGGTTTAATCATAACATGTTACTGCTTAACCAAAGTTTCTGTAATTTGTTTTGACTCTGGCTACTTTCCATTATTGATTACTATGCACTAAGGGCCGTATGCTGATCTTTTCTTTCTTTGCAAAGATAAAATAAAGTCCCCACTGGGTGAAATCCATCGACCTCCATTTATTTGACTGGGGTGAATAGTTGAATACTTTTTTCTCACTACAGTAGTGTTGAACATCTTACAGAGTAGTCAGAATTTTTTCTCTGTTCTAATCTACCTGAATGAACTGAGCAAGTAAAAGTGTGCCATGCTATCTCTACAGGAAGAGTGTGTAGGGATTCATGGGACAGCTATTACTGTGCAATAACCTGATGAGACCAAAATGGGACTTATACTTTATATGTAGAAGCCAACTGATTCTGAACACACCGTCTTCACAGTAAAAGCACGTTTTTCATTATTCATGACTGTATTAAACATTAAGAGGTACATTTACTGTTTATGTAGTTAAACAAATTGTCATAATTTTTGCGCTGATGAACATGAGCAGCTGCTTGTTTGTACATTTTCACATTTAACCCTTTAAAGCCCGATCCAAGAATGAAACAAAACAGAAAAT
>NW_015151393.1:68017-69178 GCF_000732505.1 Cyprinodon variegatus | reverse complement strand
TGTTTTTTATACACCTATCGATCTCTCCTACTTTCATGTGGACCTGTTTCTGTGTGCTCGTCAACTTTTGTCCTTTTGTTGGTGCAACAAAGTAAACACCCTGTGTTTGGCTTTCTTTTTTTCAGGAAATCCAGCCTCTTGAGGCAGTACTGTTTTCCTCAGGATAATGTCTGTTCTCTTAAAAAAGTAAAAAACTGAATAAGAGCACATCAATAAACAACTCAGTCCCACACAGTCATTAATATATTCTGACAGCAGTGGCCTTATCCTAAAAGTTGAAACTGTGTTTGAGAATAGTGACCTGACAAAGGTCACTATTCTTCGTCTTGTTATGAAGAAGCGGCAAGAAAAACCCCAACCATGGCAAACTATGATGCGAATAGCACTATTTATGTTTAACCATCTTGAAAAGATTGTGTTCTTATGGTTGGGAAACATCGCTCCAGCACTACCATCCATGTTTACCTCCGTAAACACAGAGCACGCTGGCCTGTGACGTCATTGCGTTCTCTGCTGCGCATGCAGGACACTTGGGTTGTATGACTGCAGTTCACCCAGGAGATCACATACATGTCGCATATATTTGGAAATGTGAACGGCAACGAAACAAAATCAGATTTCACAAAAAAATCGTAATTGAGCATCAAAGGCCTGCAGTGTAAATGTAGCCTTAGATTATTTTGATGATTCTTTGCTAATATTTAAGGAAAAAAACGGTCAGCAAGGAATAATCAATGGATCATTATTTAAAAGTAATACATTGGTGATGATTTAATGAATTTAGCGTTGATCAGTAAAAAAATAAAAGTAATAATTTTCGTCGTGATCACTGAGTCTGGGACTGGTCCTTTTTGCCAAAGTATAGTAACACCTCAGTCCTAACCACCATTCTCCCCGCTGTACAAGCAAAATGAATGGGAACTATTATACACACCTGCAATCAACAACAATTATTATAGATTTCACCACTGAAATTCGCAAAAGCTATAGTCAAACTGACTATGCCCATGTGTATGGCAGTTGGATGTTGCAATACATCAGGTAAAAGTGAAAAATAAAAATGTATCATCATTAGATTGCCAACTTGAAGAGGGAGGATTTGCCATCAAACTTCTGGCCAGATAAAAAACATGTAATATGTAGCCAACATTTGGAAGAAGA
>NW_015151393.1:63587-65265 GCF_000732505.1 Cyprinodon variegatus | reverse complement strand
GAAAAAAGTAAAGGAACATTTTTGAGAACAACTTATAGAATGACATGGTTAAAATCGGATTTTGGTGAATTTGGTATTATTAGAATGAAGTACATCTTTACAAAAAGAATAGGAGAACCTCAAACAAGATATGAGTGATGATGATATTTTTATTTTATATATAAAGGTTTGGTAATTGATTTGTAATGGCCTGGCTGAGAGTTGTGTGTTTTCAAATACCAGTCTAAAAATATGAGGTACTCATCAAAAATAGTTTATTATTGCTGATAAATATCATGCAATGTAATATTGGGTCTTTTAAGGAGCAAGTAAATATGTTGTAATTATTCAACTTATTTATTGAGATTTGCATTGTTCTGTTGCTACTTCGGTCGACAAAGTGTGCAAAGATGCTGCAAAAGCATGAAATATACAAATGCCAAGCAAATACAAAAAGCGATACAAACCTAAAAAAAAATTGGCTTGCAAACTAAAAAAAGACTACAACACTAACACCAAAACACATATAAAAGAAAAGCTGCAGTCACAGAAAAGAGAGCAGGAACAGGAACGTATGCTGCAAACACATATATTATGCTAGCACAATATTCCGCATGAAGCAAAAACAATTTAAAACTAATGATGTGGAAAAATATTGGTATTTCAACGCTTTACTCCCTGTGTCTAAAAGATCTTGTGTCCTCACTTTGTTTGCTTTAGTGTTTCCTTTAATTGTTGTCCCACTGCTAACTGTTCCTCTCAGCGCTTCATTCATGTTTCATACCTCTTTTCTTTTTCCTTTATCTCTGTCTTTCTTTGACTTCCTCCCTTTGTGTCATTTCTATATTTTCTCTAATGCCTTTTCTTTCCTTCCTTCCTTCCTTCAACGTGAAGTTTTTGATCCCATCATTTTACTAGCTTGCTTTTTTTGGCTCCTTTCTTGTTCATTCTGTCCTTTCTTTCTTCCATTTCTTTTCATTATTTCATCCTTTGTATCCTCACATTCTTTCTTTAACCATCCCTTTCCTCCTTCCTGTATGAATAATAACGTGTTAATTGGGATGAATTTACAACTTAAAATAAGTTCAATTAAGTTTCAAATGTATCATAAATAATCTGTCAATTTCAGACACAATGTCAGCTCAGAAATAGAAAATATAAAATGAGGAAAATAAGTATTTAAACACTCCTACTTTGCAAGTTCTCCCACTTAGAAATCATCGATGGGTCTGAAATTGTCATCGTAGGTGCATGTCTACTGTGAGAGACATAATAAAAAAAAATCCAGAAATCACAAAGTATGATTTTTAAACTATTTGTTTGTATGATAAAGCTAAAAATAAGGATTTGAACAGCTGTTTATGTATATACATATATATTTTGACCCTCAAAGAGCTGTTGGTCTGCCTTCAAAATGTCCACCCCCATACAATCAGTAAGAATACATCTACTAACATGGCTGAGACCAAAGAGCTGTCCAAAGACAATAGAGACAATATTGTACACCCCGACAAAGCTAGAAATTGCTACAGGGGAATTGCAGAGCAGTTTGGTGAAAAAAGGTCCACTGTTGGAGCAATCATTAGAAAATGGAAGAAGCTAAACATGTCTGTCAATCTCCCTTAAACTGGGACTCCATGCAAGATCTCACCTCGTGGCGTCTCAATGATCCTAAGAAAGGTGAGAAATCAGCCCAGAA
>NW_015151393.1:58999-61369 GCF_000732505.1 Cyprinodon variegatus | reverse complement strand
AAGTGGGAGAATTTGCAAAATATCAGGGTGTTCAATTGCTTATTTTGCTCACTGTATATTACTAAACAATATACTTTTTTATATTACTTCAAAATAAACCATACTCCAGTTTTTCAGAAATAATCGATCTTTGGTTTGTTTGTTTCTTGCTATAGTGTTCATTATTGTTATTTTTGTCTTTTGATACCAGATGTCGACTATTTTAAAAGGTCAAAGGTCATACATGCTGCTGATGCCGTTCCGCATCAATGTGAGGCACACTATTTGCACAACATTTCTTTGCCTCCCCAGTCGTGAGAGGGCATCTCTCCAAGGTTTTCTCTGTGTCAGGTCAGGCCAATGCCAATTACTTTGAGCTAAACTTTCATTCTGGGAAACGTAGAAGAAAGGTAATTGGGTGAGACGATAACCCTTGTCTGTGGTAGTGTCGCCTCTGAATGTGCGTGGGTGTCTGCATCCTCCTACCCTTGACATTCCTCCCAAGGAGCTGCATGTTATTTAAACACACGCAGTGAGTCAGCACTCAGCTAGAATAAGAACGTGGCTTTAGATAGCTCTGGGTGACTTCTTATTTGTTCCTTTGTGGTGCATTTAGGATGCAGAGTGTTCAGAAGAGAAATACTGTGCAAATTAGATGCATAGACTATTATTAAAACTCGAACACCACTCTTGTACACACATTTATTCTTCAGGGGAAGCTGACATTTTCGAGACATCCTGAGGGGAAATTCAAAATAGAGAGCAGGGAGAGATAAGGGCTCTGCCAGTGTGCTCTTTCCTTTGAACGTATCCGTGTGTGTGTGGCAGAGGTAGATACACCAGCCGCTTCCTCATCTGCTCACTTTGTACTTTCCTCTTGGCTCCTGTGCTAAAACAATATTTTTCCCTGCAGCCTGTTTTTTTTTTTTTTTTTTTTCCAGCACTTGTTTCGAATAATGCTGCTCGAGTGGAGCCAGGCCTCCTGTAAACACTGCAGAGTTCACTCACCCCCTAGTGTTTCTCACACACACTCAGATCGCAGGAATCTTGTGCTTCTCTGCCTGCAGCCTCCTTCGGTCCTAATTAATGGCTCTCAGATGAGTTTTACTAAAATCACAAAGCAAGCAGACACCGCAGCAGAATGTGTGTGTTTGCATCTCCAGAGGATGCGGTAAGTTTAGCTAAAGGCTTTAAGTGTGTCTGTAAAACAGGCTGAATCTCCAAGTCTCTAAAATCTAAATGAATCCAAATGAATCTCTGGCTTAGTAATCAGTAGCTTGTGTTCAGCTAAATGGACAAAGCCTATGAGAATAGATTTTGGAATTTTATCAGACCAAATTTTTCAGTCTCTGGATTAGATGTGTATTTATACATCACCAGCAGTCACACGTTTATTTAAGGGAACTACCAAGTAGGGCTGGGTATTTTCGCCCAAGTCCTAAATCGATTCAATTTTGATTCATACAGTTCTAAATCGATTAATTTCATTTCTATCTGTTTTTATAACAATGAAAGTGGTTCAACTGTGTTTCAAAATAAACATGTAATTTATTTTTTCCTGTCATATTAAACACAAAGTGCAAACTCATAAATGAGACAGTCTAAACTTGAGATGTGAACAAAACTGTCTCAAAACTGTCTCAAAAGTGAAAAAGTGAAGTCTCACATGAACAAAAGACGGGCTGCATTATCTTCACTGCACAAACCATATTTGCAGCGTTGTCTGTAACAACTACAGGGTGTTTTATGGTCAGGCCCCAATTTGTTAATGTCTTTAGTCAAACTTTTGGTTATATTTGCAGCTGTCTGGCTTGAAGTAATCTTGGTGGTCTGTAGCAAGAGATGCGAGGCGCTACTCATTATCAATGTAGTGGGAAGGGATCCTTAATGTCACATATTCAGCACATTATCTTTAGCTGTTTTAAATCCACAATGGTTCCAGACTTCAGTTGGGACAGCTTGCTGAGCGGTGTAACTTGGGTCAGCATTTGCACACGCCTGCTCATTTGAATGTGAACGTCATGTGCGTCACTATAAAACTAATCGATCTCATTCCCTACACATCGATTTTGCAAAAAAATAAAGGAATCGATCCAAAACCGATTTAATCGATTTTTTTACACAGCCCTATTTGCCAAGGTACTTTATACCTCCACATTTTAAAACTGCATCTTAATTAAACTTAAGGTTAAACTTTGGTACTAATTATTAGGGGTTTCAATGGGTCAATCCTCCTAAACAGACTTTATTATTGGTTTAGGAGTGGATAAAGTTAGCCTCGTGAGACCATCCTGACTCGCGAGCTTTCAAGATTTCACTCGTTAATCAGTCTGGAAACTCTCCGTTCAAGAAAATTTGGAGCCGTTCACCAAACAAACGGACCACCAGCGT
>NW_015151393.1:57839-58376 GCF_000732505.1 Cyprinodon variegatus | reverse complement strand
CTAACCAGTATTTTCGTCCCTTCCCAAAATTACTTCTATGGAAGGTTTCCAGATGGATATGCGGAGCAAATGCATCTGGCGGAGTTGGGTTAAGATAAAGTAGGCTGGCTTAGAAATTGTTGCATGGCTCCGAAGTCTGTCCAACAGAGAATCATTTCACTTTGCTTAAAGGAGAAGTATGGTCAGCAAGGAATAATCAATGGATGATTGTCTATACCTAAAACTAATACATTCGCTGTGATTTAATGAATTTAGCGTTAATCAATTAAAAAAATAAAAACAATAATTTGCGTCGTTTTGCCTAAATATAGTAACACCTCACTCCTGACATCTTTTGGCAGTGATGTCAGTAGTAGCCATTACTAATGGTAGGAGCTCAGGAGCAAAGAAATCAGTTTAAAAAAAAAACCCAGCAGTCTTCTTTAAGCTTGTTAGAGCAGCTGCTGCATTTTTACAATCATTCCCACCTTGTATGTGCTGGGGATATTTCAGGACATACCATCCCCCGAATACTTGATCTTGCATTCAGGGTAATAC
>NW_015151393.1:52621-56221 GCF_000732505.1 Cyprinodon variegatus | reverse complement strand
AGTTGAATGTCAAATAGAAGACAATGGAGGTATTGATGCCTAAGGATGCTGAAGTAGCTCTTTGAATGACTCGCTTGATCAACTCAAGATGTGATCGTCCTTCGTTTTTATAGACTCTTTTGTAATGAGGTCGATATCATCCTGAGCTGTCCTTCCAGCAGAAGAGGTGTTCTGTTAAAAAAAGAAAACCGTTCAAGTGATTTCAGATGGAATTTAGAATAACATTGGAGTGTTGTGACTGAAAAACATGCAATGGTGTTACTTTAGGAGAATTTATAGTAGATGGATTATTGAAAGATAAAAAGCCTTCTGATTAAATTATAATACAATTATTTATGTTATATGGAAGGAAATATATCTACACTCCACACATCTTATTCAGCTATTTTAAACAAATCCGTCTCATTCATTAGGCATAGATACTTTAGCAAACACTTATAGTAGATGCTGGCAATAACAATACAAGTTTATACATAAACAAGGGAAGTATTAACAGTATTCTTTATTTGTATATTTAAAAGCATAATATATCTTGGGGGGAAAAAAGTAGATAAATAGCCCAAAACAACCAACTCCTGCTAGTCATGTATGTTGTGATATGATTGTTTCTGGCCAAAGTCACACAGTGCTACAAGTAATATGAAGAAGTTATGAGGTCAGACTTGCTGTTCCTGCTCCAGGGCCAATGATCTGAACATGAAAACAGCAACTTTTGATTCAGTTGGGTTTTCAAAAGTGATGCAAGTCTGCAAACTTAGAGACATTTAATGTCCTTTCTGAAAAAAAATCACAATTTTTGTTAAGGCTGCGACAAATACAACATTACTTGACTTTACTTGACACCTCCTGCTGATTAATAATAGTATATAGAATAGAATAGAATAGAATAGAGTAGAATAGAATAGAATAGAAAATCCCTTTATTGACCCATAAATGGGAAATTCTGGTGTTTACAGCAGCAAAAAAGATTATAGAAAAAATTATAACACAAACAATGAACTTAGAAAAATGTATAAGAATAATATAATAGTAAAGAGTTAAAAAAAATAAACAAATAAAATACTGTACTGTAAATGTTTTAACAATATAAAACTGTGCACCTCGAGAATAAATAACTAATATACAGCTATGGACATTTTTGTGGTAATGGATATTTGGAAATAGCAGCAACATCAGAGATGAGCAAAATGACAACAGCATGTTATTTAACTGACTACGGTAGATGTCTGCAAAAATCAGCATGAATTTAACAACTTATTGAGGTTGTTGAGAACAGTGGTGGTTATGGAGTCTTGGGAAAATAAAATAATTATTGTATAATACTATGATTATTATTGTATTGTAATATTATAAATACAATAATAAAAATGCTTTTTGTATAAATAGTTAGTTCCTGTAAGTAGTTTTTCCCACTATCTGTACTTAAGTCTTTATTTTTCTAGGGACTTTTTACTTTACTTGCTAAACTAGAACACCCATATGTGTACCTTCTACCTTTTTATTTCTCCAAACTGACGTATTACTTCCAAACATATTGATTATGACATGATGTAACAGCTTCAGCAAAACATGAAAAATTAAGATTATGGAGAGTCTCTCTCTCCGGCTGGATCCCAGTTTGTTTATAAAGAAACAACAAACACTGATAATCACACAGATGAAGACAGGTTTAAAAACACTAATGATACATCGTATTCTGAAACACAAAACAATCCTCATCCATTTCCCCTTGTTAGATTTTAAATTCGCATGTAATGCCATAAGCATCATTTGCACCACTGTTTGCACTGCAGACATCATGACTGCTACTCAGCTCATGCTACCATCTGCATTATTTGCACTATAGCCACTGTACTGTACAGTAATAATAATTGCTGTACATGTTACAGTTACATCGTTTACATTGACTGTTTGCATTAGTCATCCATCAGGACCACTGTAATGTTACTTTGTAAAAACTTACTGTTACACTTCCCATCTGCACATTTGTAATCTTCTTTAGTATTTAAACTAGTTCGTTGTTAGATTTTTATTTATCCGAGCACATACCTATATTTATTTTTATATCTTAGGTTTTTTTTTTTTTTTTTTGTGCTATGGTTCATTGTATTTTATTATGCACCGTGGGGTTGAGAGGACTGCAATTTCATCTGTGTTTTATGTTTACAGTGTAGCACATTTGACAATAAAGTTGAGTTGAGTTGATGTATTTAAAGCTATTACAATTTCAATGCTATTTGCAACTTTAATGCAGTGAATACCAGAGCTCTAAAAGAACTGCTGGCTGCTGACTTCTGTTCAGTTCAGTTCAGTCCAGTCACGTCTATATAATCCTTTCCAGAGCTTGTATTTCGCATCTTCTTTCTACCAAGAGAGAGTCTTTTTTTTTTTTACATAGGTATCGGTACATTTACTCAGTAAAGTTTTAATTTTATCATAATTCCTAAATCACACTTGCCCAGATTAGAGGTTTTTTTTTCACATTGTAACACCTAACCACTGACTCTGTCATATTATTTAGCTTTTTTTTGTAATTCTGTCACCTCCTAAATAAAACCCAGCGTAATCCTATTAGATAAGGTGCATTTGCATAAAATTTTGTTCATATATAGAAGCAACTTATCTTTATCATTCAGACTGGTTTTAAACCCTCATATGGCAAAGAAATACGCCAGAGAGGGAAAAAAAAAACAATCTAAGTAATATATAAGTCTACTGTCTGGCATTAGAAGCATAGACAGTATAGAAAACATACAAAATAAGATCAAACCAATTGTTTTTGTAAATCCATTGCATCAGCCTTTTGATGTTCATCTGCTAAGATAACACACTGAAGAATGTAAGAGTGTGGTGGTAGAATAATGGTGTGGGGTTATTAATGAATATTAATGAAGCTAATATTAAAGCAATCCTCTTACAGGGTGGCCCCAGCAGGCAAACTACCCTACCCTAGAATATGTTCAAACCATGTAAACATTTTCTTCCCAATCAAACGCAAAACATTATGCAAAGATTCCAGGTTTATTTGATTCAACTGCATGATTTACATAGCAAAGCAGAAAAACAAAAGAATTAGGACTATAGAGTTTGATTTTAAGTTAAAATCTTCAAATAATCCCCAAGGTGCGATCTGGGCATGCTTTCTAAGTGACGCAGTTTTCTTATTCAGGAATTTTGGTAAAAGAATAAACAAAAATGATGTGAAGAGCTTTCTTAAATTTAGAAATCTGAGATGAGGAAATAGTTAGAGGAGGCTGTTCAGCTGTTCTCTCAGCTGGGGGTAATATTTACTATGTCTATAAAAAAAGTGACGCTTACTTAACAAAGATGATCAAACTAAACAAAAAAGTGTCTTGCTGTGTTTATGTAAACTTGCCTGCAGGCTTAATTCTTGTAGTCCACTCACAAAAACAGGAGAATCCATCTTATAGCGTATCAACCGTTAAGCCATTCTACTGAATGTCTCTGAATCTGACAGTAGCAGGCCTCACCAGGTTAGTTTTTATGAATCGAAACTCAAACGTGTAGACCAGCGGTCACCAACCTTTTTACAGTTGAGGGCTAATTCAGGGGCACTGACTCACAGGAAGGGCTACCAAT
>NW_015151393.1:42457-51749 GCF_000732505.1 Cyprinodon variegatus | reverse complement strand
TACTCGATACCATTTTCGATACCACAAGGATAAAAACAAAGACTCTAAAATTCAACAGAAATATTTTCATTACTAAAAAAATACAAGAAATAAATAAAAAAACAATAAGAATAATATTTTGAGCTTGTATGCTGTGCACAATATTAAGCAAGCTTGATAAAAAACTTACAAAACTAAAATTAAATGTTCCTTCCTTGGCTATGTTTTGCAGACATACTGTAACAATGACACTAGCCAACCAGTTAAGAAGCAAAAATAATTTTCAGCAGCTGCACCTGTTACAAAAAAAGTCTGAAACTGAAAAATGCACAGAATTATTCAATCACACAATGTTCTGAAAGTGCATTTTCCACTATTTTGCACTTTAGATGGCTGTATCGATACTTTTGAAAATGAGTATTGTATACTGATACAACGTTTCAGGATCAATACTTTTTTGAGTATCGATACTTTTGACAACCCTAGCTTCTACTGTAAATATTTCCTACAGAGGATATACCTACTACCAGATGAGCCTTTCGTTTTACTATTGAAAGCAGCACCTTTCTCACAGCTTACATTTAGCCATCAGAGGAAGGTAACAAGTGAGCATATTCCCGACTTCTGTTTGTGCTTCATTGTCTTTTACCGTCTCCAGCAGCAGCAAAGGTCAGTCTGTGTAGGCAGAGCTGTGATGATGCCGGTGTCTAGATATCTGTTTCATAACTAACTTCTCTTTGTTGCACAGCCCCCGTCTGAATGTATGTGTGTTCGTGTGTAGCTGCCGGCGTATTTGTTCTTATGGCTTCTCTGTAGTTGCTTGTGTGTTTGGAGAGGTCAGGATATTTTGTGCCTCCTCAGATGTGCCAGTGCCGTGTGTGATCTCCAGCTCCACTCTTTCATGTCATTGTCCCCCCCCACTGCCACTCCGCTCCCCTGCAACCCGCTTGATCTTGGGGCCCCTCCACCTGTCTGTCCCATCAACCCCCTCTGCTCTGCCTCGATTCTGCCCCCTCCCTTTAATGTACCTCTCCTCTCTGTCTGTATGAATTCAGCAGGGATTTAGGTTCATTAGTGAACATCCTGATACGAAGTGATGGATGTCTTTAACTGGTTATTTAAGCTAGGTAAATAATTGTATTTGCAATATAATTAAATTGTCACAAAAACAAATTTCAAACAACAGAGGGACTCACTGCAATAAGTTGCAATCTAAATAAGTCTTTTATTCTTAAAATAACGGCATTTTTTCTTGAATTGATTGATTGATTAACTTTGTTGATCTCACCGTGGAGAAATTTACTTGTAACATCAGCATAAATAGTCAAAGGAGAAGAACTGAGTAGGTAAGTGAGACACTGCTAATGGAACAAGACAATTTAGATTTAAAATAAGAAAAATAAAATTTGTATTGTCTGCATATTATCTAATTAATATGCAGACAATACAATTGTCTACATACACCTTCTTTACCTACTCAAATTAGGGGAATTAATTTAACATTAATTTAAGAAATTTTAACTTTTTCTTATTGAATATTTTAATATTTTGGTCCTATTATGTTTAACAAGAGAAAATACAGAGTATCGCACTCCGGCCCTTTAGGTTGCAGTAAAAAACTTAAAGTGGGTTTGCTGCTTTACTGTACAGGAGGGAAAAGCTGCAACTAGCATGCAGTTTCATCCATGCATGTAGAAGTAGCAAGAACTGTAAAGTCAGCTCATTTGTGTAAGAGGAAATACACCAAGGTCACAATTTTTTACTTATTTCTTTCACTGATTATAAAAATTGTAATACTGTGTAAAAGGCTAATAACAACTTTGAGAGAATAAATGAGAAAAATGTTTTTCCTTGGGTCATTCTTCCACTGCAAAAAATGTAAATCTAAATTAGTCATTTTTTCTTAAAATAAGTGCATTTTTTCTTGAATTGAGGAGGTAAGTGAGACACTTACACACTTTCATTTGAAATAAGAAAAAAATATTGCTTAGTCTTATTTCAAGTGCATATTATCTAAATATCTTATTTTAAGTGTAAAAATACTAATTCCACTGGCAAGCTATCTTATTTACCTGCTCAAATTAAGGGTAAATACACTTGATTTAAGAAATTTTTACTTACTTTCTGATCGTTTTTGCATACATGCAATCCCTGCTTCAGTTTTGGTTGCGCATTTTCTGGCTTTAGACTTGAGAATGGTTCTTAGGATTGACCAGAGTGCAGACAAGCATAATAGATTTGGGAAATTTTAATCTTTTATAAAAAGATTCCGACAATGGTTGCAAGCGTGGGATGGCGAACTCTGTAAAGCAGTAAAGAGTGATCATTACATGAACACATATGATCATTATATGCAGAGGGAAGGTAGCTCACTGCAAAAACGATCTAGAAATATGTAAAAATGTCTTAAATTGAGTGTATTCACCCTTAATTTGAGCAGGTTAATGAGATAGTTTGCCAATGGAATTAGTAATTTTACTCTTAAAATAAGATAATTAGATAATATGCACTTGAAATAAGACAATGCAATTGTGTTTTCTTATTTTTAGTGTAAATTGTCTTGTTCTATTGGCAAAATATCTCTTTTACCTCTTCAATTCAAGAACAAATGTGCTTATTTTAAGAAAAAATGACTTATCTAGATTCACATTTTTTGCAGTGGGTAAGAATTAACTTAGTTGTACAACAATAAGCTAAATCTATGCTGGTGAAGACTGAGAACAAAAGAAAAATAGGCCTGAATTAGATGTCAGAAATTATTTTAAGCAAAGGATACTCTCACAAAAACTCAAGTGAAAAAAAAAATAAAACAACAAAAACTCCAACAAAGCAATAAAAATAGATGAAAACTATAGAAAAACATCTTATGATCATAGATGAGAGAAAAACAGATCTAAAAATAAGTAAATATGTACTAAGATTACTGTATTTGCCCTTAATTTAAAGAGATAGATAGGATGATCTGCCAATGGAATTGGCATTGACCGCCTTAAAATATGACAATTAGATGTTATGCATTTGAAATAAGATCATATAGTTGTGTTTTTCTTACATTTGATTATCTGCTCAAATAAAGGGGAAAATACACTAATCTAAAGAAAAAAAGCGACTTACTTAGATTTCAGTTTTAAAGAGTAGGACACAGCCCAAAATAGCAATACATCAAAGGATAACCATTTACAAATACAAGAAATACATATTAAAATTATGGAATTATGGTTAAGAACAAACGAACAACAATAAAAGAAACTGATTATGAAGCATAATGACAATCTAAATATAATATAATAAGACTAATGTTACACTGAAAAAGTCTTCATTGCCTTTGGATTTATTGGCCTCAAGACATTTTTAGCTTTCATAGTATGAGTATAATTTCATAGCAGAGTTTAGAGGTATTTAATCTAACACCTCTAAATGAAAAGAAATCCAGCACAACTAATTCCCTTCGGTTGCAGTTAGGAAGGAATTGCAGCGTGATTTTCAGAATTCTTGTTTACAGAAACATTGTATGCGACTGTTTTCTTCATCATTTTGTAGTCGGTTGAACACATAAAATCCAAATAAAAGACATATGGAACAAGGACGAAAGGAATAAATTCTTTTGAAAGACAATGAACAAAGAGAAGAAAATTAACCAAGGCAACCCAAAGTGAACCAATCTAAAATGAGCTGTAATCTTTTACTGTGACCACTTTAGCCCATTATCTGAAAGATGCTCTACCTGCCAAATATTCTAACATTTATTTCTGAAGTCAGATTCAGTTTCTTTCCTGTTACCCAATATTGTCACTAGATGTCCCCAGTTACCTTCTTCTGCATCATCATGTCACCCCTGTCCTTTCTCAGATCCTCCTCACCTTTAAAACGGCTTTGTTCTCAATTTCTTTCTTGTCTCTCTGTTATCTTGCTTCCTATTTCTTGGAACTGAGTTGTTGCCTTTGCATAACTCTTGTTTTGTTTTCAACAGTTTTAAAATATATTCTATGTAACTCTACAAGGATATAACACATTTGATTGTGGTTTCATAATGTAATGTCTGTTTACATTTGTAACAGTTAATACTGAGGATTGCATCTATTTTATTTGAGTTTTTGCGTTCTCAATAATTATAGTTTGCAAACATTGTGGCACAAAACTCAACAGTCAAAGCTGAAAACAGCAACATCTGCTTTTTGCAGCTGCTGCATCATTGCTTTGAAAAACAAGGAATTATAGTTCTTTTCGGCTTATTACAAATGTTTGCGTTTTTTTGATGCTCTGACCTTTGGCTAACTGCAACTGTAAACCTTACCAACCTACTATGAAATACTGAATAGCATTCTACAAGTAATGATCAGAGTCCTGTTCCTGATTCCGGACACTGAAGCTACTCCCAAAGCTACCCTCCCTGTCCTCTGCAGGGCCAAGCTTTCTTCTCTGTTGCAGCTGGACGATCATATTTTCAGTTTTGGCAGCTATAAATGCTAATTATAAACATTTTAACAATAAAAAAAGTTCATGTTTTACCAGAGCAGCACAAGTATTTACAAGACACATGGGTTCCTTTACCAAGAACAAACTGATGCTTTCCTAGCTCAAAATTAGTAGTGGAGTGTTTTTGTTTTTTCTGTGTTTGCTGGATTATAAAAATATTTGGCAGCTTTTTTTACTTGCTCTGAGCCTCCAAGCTCCAGGTTGTTTAGATGATTTTGCAATCTATTTGAAAAAGTAACCAAACCAAATTGTTTTGCACAACAGCTATTAAAATCTTTTGCAAAAAATCTTGATATACCATACTGTTATAACTGCAACACGTATCTATTCAGCTGATCAATGTAAAATAGTGCATAATTATAAAGCAAAGAGAAAACAAACAAAGGTTTTCCGTGCATCTGGCAGAGAAGTAACAGAGGGGACTCTGAAAGTTCTGCTTGAAGTTTATATGTAAACTCAGTTTACAGTAACTGTGCATTCAATATGCCTGAGCTGCAAATGCATGAACTGCTTTCTTTACTTTTATTTGCAAATAATGTGCTACCATATATCAATTACCTTTGGCTTCAGAATAATTTCAAGCATAGAAAAAAATGAAATTTAAAGCTTCAAAATAATATTTAAATGCCGTGATGCTTTTCTCGTACAAATTACTGTATAACAAGATGCTCTCAGTCTGCACTACAGCCATTAGAAAATCTCTATAAGCTGACCATAAAGACTCTGGATTAAAAAAATCTAATCAATATCCTCATTATAAAGTGTTACATTAGCATGACTTTTTGAGTTGGAAAAGTATAATCTTTTACTTGGATGTTTGTATATAAAAATTTCTTGCAGTTGCTTTACTTTGCAGATTGACTCCACTACTGCTTACATTTTAAGTGTACTATCAATAACTATAAAAGCATTTAGTAGGGGAACTGGAAATGGGGGGGTGGTGGCCTAGTGGTTGGGGCATAGAGCTTGGAATCTTGAGGTTGTGAGTTTGAAACCCACTCCCATAGACTGCCAATCTAAGTCCCTGAGCAAAGACCCTTTACTCTAAAATGCTCCCCGGGCATGGCTAAATGGCAGCCCACTGCTCCCCAAGGGGATCAGTTAAATGCAGAGAGTGCATTTCGTTGCGCTTTACTTTTGACCGTGTATTGACAATAAATACAAAAATGGTGGTTCTAGACCAAATGTATAAGGAGGGCCAGTGTGGGGGGAGGTTCTTACTCATGGTGGCACAGAACAAAATATTAAAACCAAAAAGCCAAAGAGCCATTTGTAGCTCTGGAAACCTCAAATATAGCCGACAAAAACTGGGATGATATCTTAAGACTTAAACTGAAAGTGCAACAGCTGGATTTTTTTTAATCAGCCAAAATGTATTGGTTCAAGGGACTTATTCGATGTATTTTCTGAGCTAGCTTGTAACGTCATAAAAAAAGTATTCACTATGATGTCTTTAGTGGAGCGGCTATAAGGGGATCTGGCTCCTCTTTGCCCCTTTTAAGAGCCGCCCATTGTTCTTTCTGTCAGTTGTCATTTTCTGTTGGGGCTTCACATTCTTTGAACAGACCATTAGAAATAAGAAATATTACATCACTGAACTGTTTCAGGAAATCTCTTCAGCAATTGTTGCTAGATGATCAAAATTGTTCACATGTTTAACCTAACTGTTTTGCATATTTTATGTTTCACAGATGCAACTACTTACTTACTAACTGTAATGTTTACTATATATTATGTAACTTTAAGCTATAGATATCTCACAATTTATAGGTAATTCATTTCATAATGCTTGTTAACTCTATTTTTTAATTTTATTTAATACTTACTAATACTAAGTTAGCCTCCCTGGTGAAATCCTGCATATTTACATCATGTATTCATGTTAATTAATATGCATTGATCCCTTTATGGAAAATAACTAGTTCTAATGTTATAGTGTGTTGGGCTATCACATTTAAAGCAGATGAAATATTGTAAAGTTTGAGATTGGAACATAACCAAATTGAAGAAAATTGATAGAGTACTGTACTGCAGGGCAGGATGCTGGTATACACTGGTAGAACTGCCAGGTTTTCCCAATTGGCTGAGGTCCGTCTCAACAGGAAGTCGTTATAAATCTACTGACCTTTGGTGTCTCACCACTAGTGTTAGGGTTATCTATCAGCTGAGATGATAAACTGCTTATAGGTATGGCTTATAAACCCAATGTCCTTACATTTAGGTGTTCTGCCTTTTCTCTTGGTCTCTGCATAATTCCCAAGAAGAGGTATGCAGAGATAAGGTTTCTAGATATATGGGAAATTGAAGTAAATATTAGAAACTTTACTTTGAATTGCCTTATTGTCAAAATACAGTAAATCAACAAAAAAAGATCAAAATATTTGGGTAAATTAATTATGTTCCAGTATTGACTGGACCCGTTCCAGTTTGCCCACCGACGGAACCGCTCCTCTGAGGACGCCATCTCCTCTGCTCTTCAACTGAGCCTAGCACACCTGGAGGAGAAGAACACCCATGTGCAGATGCTGATTCTGGACTTCATTTTGGTGCTCAACACCATCATCCCACAGCATCTGATAGTTAAACTGGAACAGCTGGGCTAAAATACACCCCTCTGTTTTTGGCTGCTAGACTCACAAACAGACCTCAATCAGTCCAGGTTGTACACCATCAGAGCACCTCTGATGTCATCACCCTAAGCACAAACTCCCCTCAGGGCTGCATCCTGAGCCCCCTGCTGTTTACTCTGATGACACACGACTGCGCCCCCTCATCAGAGACGACAACAACCAGATCTCCAGAGAGGAGATGGAGCAGCTGGTGGACTGGTGCAGAGACAACAATCTGATCCTGAATGTGGATAAAACTAAGGAGATCATCGTTGACTTTAGGAATAATCGGCCTAACCACCCTCCACTGCTCATCAACTGCTCAGCTGTAGAGGTGGTCAGCAGCACCAAATTCCTGGGGATGCACATTACAGACAACCTCACCTGGACTGTAAACACCACCACACTGGAGAGTCCACCTGCTCACACCCATCCTCACAACCTCCTACAGAAGCATTGTGTGGCGTGGAGGCTGCAGCACCTCAGACTGGAAGAAAGTGAGAAGAGTGGTGAGAACTGTAGAGAAGATCAAGGCTCCTCTTCCCTCCATTTAAGACATTTCATTCCAGCGTTGCATGTCCCAAGCCCATAACATAATCAATGACCCCTCACACCCCCACCATGGACTGTTCTCCCTGCTGCTCTCTGGGAAGAGGCAGATTCTGCAACAGCTTCTTTTCCAGTGTCATCAAACAGCTGAACTGTTAAAAAGACTTTAAATCATGTCACAGACTCTGTATCACACTGATAACACCAAACCAAAAATACTGAATTGGTATCGTATATATTAATTCTCTGAATTTCCATATCAATGCATTTTTGCATGTTTTTTCTCCCGCACTGTTTACATGGGATCACTGCTGCACTGGTTGGAATGGAATTGTACATATCACTGCTAAGCTGCTGTCTGAATTCACTGTCTGAAAGCTGTATAAAATGCCCATAAACGTCTGTCTGGGTCTTACTGAGTCTTTAATTCCAGTATGGTGAACCAGTCAATGCATACTTGTGTTTCTCAATCTATTTCCTTTCAAGCAAATATTTTAATTTGTCAACCTTCTGCTTTTTTTTGTCCTTTTTTCCTAGATATGGGGTTTTTACAAACAAGGCTACAAGTGTAAAGGTAAGGCAGCAATTCACTGAGCAGATGTTCTCGTTCCACTCGGAAGGCTGCAGCCTCCAGAGAATCTCTTGATCCCATTGATTTCCCATCTAACACAAAATGCGTATCTACAGAGCAAATGTCAACAACACACAGAGTCATAATCCCATAACCGGTATATAGGATCACACTGTTTTACTTGATGTCCACACATAAGGCCTTGTCGCTAGCGGTCGGATTTGCTCCATCAGCTGAGACCTCAATAAACACTAGAGGGAATCATTTGCCCTCCCAGGCCTCCGTAAACACTAGTGTTTGAGATATCCTGCTCTTTTCACAAATGCACACAGATAGGCCAGCTACCTCCAAACACCTTCTCACCCTTCAACACTCCCTTCATAAACAACGACTTAGACTGCTCCGTTCCTCTTGGGAGATGCTGTCAGAGGTTTGTGCCAAGTTAGTGATAAACTACAGATGCTAGACTCTGAAAATAGAGCAACACTGCATTAGAAATGTAATGAAAAGCTCAAGAAGAGATGGCAGATCTTAAATGCAAATCAGAAGTTTTTATTTGCTGCAGCCTTGGGGGAGGGGATTGAATTAGAAAATTGACTGCTGTCATTTTACTCTCAGAAGGGTCTAATGCTCTATCACATGACTGTTAGCGTTTTTTTTTTGCATTTCCTTACAACATACCTTTTATACCGTTGTTCAGATGTAATATGTAGATGTTCTGCTCAGCCTTACCATAAGGGGATACGCATTTAAATAACATTTATCGTTTCCCTTTGTGTTTCCTTTATCAACAGTCTCCTCATTCTTTCAGGCCTTCAGGTTTGCTAAACATTGCTTATTAAATCGTTGGCAAACTGTCATCAAATGTTTCCGTTGCATAGCAGCCAAAGTAATTAATGTTTCCTAGGGTCGTTACATTCAGAACACTCTCCACCATGTATGCCGGAGACAAGAAAGAGACATGTTAACTCAAAGACTAATTGGATCTTTAGCACTAACTTAATTCCTATTCAAAACCTTTGGACTTTTACATTTCTTTCACATTACTAAAGTCAAAAACAGCACCAGATTTATGGAGGATAAAAAGTGCCAAAATTAAATAAATAAA
>NW_015151393.1:35548-41405 GCF_000732505.1 Cyprinodon variegatus | reverse complement strand
AAACTATATTAATAAAGAACATCCCTTTTTATTAACCCAATAAAATAAGGCTTTATGTATGTTAATAAAAGACAGCCCAACCCATATTTAGCTTTTGATATTACAAAGAAGGCTAAGTGTAAGTCAAATACAAGCACACTTTTAAAAAGGCCCTGCAGTGGGTACATCCACAAACACACATATTACCCACCCATTCCCCTGGACCCCCACACTTTCCAATATCCTATCCACTCAAAGTCCTGTACTCTGACTGGGAGTTTCAGTGTGTTCTGGCTTGTTCCATTAATGAGACCAGAGGAAGTCAATGAGAGAGCCCCACAGCCATTCATCCCCATTACCATTGTTAGGCTGTACTCAGAGAGGGAGACAGAGCTCCAGGGGTGTAATTGAAATGAATCACCCACTGTGGCGCAGTGCAGGAGTGGGAGGACTCTGACTGTGTGTGGGTTGCTGGATGTGTGTTGGAGGAGCAGATGTCAGGTATTTCAGACTTAAGTATAGGAAACCTCTTGGTGGGTAAATGGGTGCAGTTCTGTCACAGTTCATTCTAACACAACAACAACAAAAATAGCCTGTGTTTTGGTTTTTAGACTTTTTTTTCAGTCACTTTCACGCTTCTGAAGGATTAGATTTATTTATTTTCAATGGGAAATAATCATGTTTGTCTCTCAAACATTCGAATTACAGATTTTTAAAGATTTGCTGTGTTCCAAAGTCTTTCAAGATGATCCACATATCTTAAACTTTTTCAAGTTTTGCCGTATCCACAAACTCTAGCTTGTTTTATGTGACATTCAAACACACACGTTAGATTTCTGCTATGAAAAGAATGGTTAACTAGTCAAATGAAACTAGTTGTGGAAGGCCCACCCGGAATCAATACGTTATAGGCTCACCTTTTCCTGTGATCCCTGCTGCAGTTCTTTGGGGTATGACTGTACTAAATGTACACATTTTGAGATACATATAACTTAAAGTTCACCTAGATGGATTGAATGTCTCTGAAAAACACCTCAGGTCTGTAAAATGTCCCCAAAAAATGTATATAACGTGACAAACATTTGAAAAAGTTTAAGCCTTGTGGATAATTTTGCAAAGCATTGTTCATAACCAAAGGTAAACATTCAGTTTTCTCTGCTATTTTGCTGGATGACCCATCACTACTCTCCTTTCAGACTCCCCCCAGGTTAGAGAGTTAATGTCGAGCACAGTTGATCTCTCTGTGTGTGCGTGCCAGTGCTCCTGTGTCTGCATGCCGTGCCAAAGCACCTTTTTGTCTCCTTTAGCTCTCCCATTCACCCCAATGTTTCGGTTTGGACCCGTCCCTCTGTCTGATCCTCTCTTTTCTCCTCATTCCCTCCCTACCCTTCGCACATCGCCCCTTCCTTCTCTCTTCCCCTTCCGACGATCCTCCTTTCCTCTTCATCCGGATCACCGTCCTCAACTCCTCTCCCGACACCTCTCCCTGCCGGCGTCCTTTGTCCGGGGGTTGAAATCTTCGGCTGCAGCCTGCGGGGTGAACTGTCATAAAGCCTGCAGAAGTCGGCTGGCCGTAGAGTGCAGGAAGAGGACGAAGAGTATCAGTCATGAGACTCCACCAGCCCTTCAGGCCAGGTCCTACAGCTTCCCACCACCTGCCAATAACCCCCCTAGCCTGCAGGATACAGGTGATATTTACTTTGCTGCATGAAAAAAATATATTAAATTATTCATTTACATTAAATTCAAATGGGATGTAAAGGCTTAGAAAATGTTCAGCTCAAACTGCAGCCTGCTACACAGTTCTGAATAAAATATCTACTTCTTTACAGATTACCTGTGGGTTTTTTTTGCACTAGTAAATGTTTAAGATCATCAAACTATTTTAAAAAACGAAGAATTATCAAAGTGAACACAAATTCAGTGAAAACAACACAGCTTTACTATTTCTCGTAAACATGCCAGCTTCCGTTCCATACAGCCACTAACAAGGCTGCCCTCACGGCTGCGCTGATAATAATATACGTGTTGAAGTTTTAAAAAAAAAACTTTCTGCATACAATTTCTTTCAATTTTTTTCTCAATTAATTAACTAATTAAACATAAACATTAAAATAGTAGTGGTTAGAAAAGTGCGCCTGTGCTCTGAGAAGGTTGCAAGTATCCAGTTTGATCACCATAGCCGGCGTTCTGTCAGACCAGCATATCCATAGTCAATGCGCAAGACACAGATTTGCTTTTATCCCTTTAGTTTTGCATGAAAAATACACTTTAAACCATCTCATCGGGCGTGTATCCCTATGGTCATGTACAAAAAAACAATTTAAGATTGCCATATGCTTCAAAAAACACATAAAAGCAAGTCATTAATGTCATGATCTGGACTGTTAGCTCACCTTAATTGTTCTTTTCACTCACCTGCCTAACTGCCCGCTTTTTTTATTATCACTCATCTCATCCACCTGCGTCGGTTGCTTTATATTCGGTTCAGCCCAAGCAATCGTGGACAGATCATTATTTGTTTTCCGTTTGTCTTTTTGGTTTTTAGTTTATTCCCTGGTTCATATCCTGGTTCCTGGCGGCCAGTGGGTAGAGAGGTTTCATGTTTGACTCATCCTCTGATCCTGTTCTGACCCTTCTCTGTGGAGCCCTCAGGGTTTTGGCTCGGGACGCAGGGAGGGTCGGTTTTATTCCCGCAAGCCTGGCTCCTAGGAGGAGACCAGTTTAAAGTCCTGCATAAATCCTGGAACAACGTCTCGTCTCTGCTTCGCTCAACCATTGAGTCTGCCCGTCTTCATCTGAGCCTACCTGTCTGCTTCTTTGCGTGTCTGAGGGCACACTTTTGCACCTGTCTGACTCTGAACCTGCCTGAAAGCTCTGTGGATTCCTGGAAGTCTGGATCCTGCTTTTCCTATTGGATGGAAAACCTCTGATGGAGCGGAGGTTTCTTGGATTTCTGAACTGTTCCTGCCTGCTCTGACTTTCACTGACCTGGATCGGCTTCCTGCTACTTCTCGGGGGCTGCAGCATCAGGAACACTCTGGGTGACGCATGCCGCGTCTGGTTGTCAGGTCTTGATCCGTGTCTGGATCGCACCCCTTTCTAGGGAGATGGACTGAACTGTGAAACCAGGTAAGTCACTCACTGATAATATCATCTTCTGTCAGATGATCATGGTCACTTACCTGTGTTTCTTTTCACCAGAGAATGCCAGTGTGTGGGGGCGGTGACCCGTCCCCCTCCTGCAGCCGCCGTAAGCCACGGATTCACAGCAGCATGCTTCGTTTCTGTTCTGTTTTGTTTTAAGAAACATTTTGAACTTTCCTGTTAGCTGTCTCATCTTGAATACTGGGTCCATCCGTCCTGTTTTATGACAATTAAAAGTATTTTTTGTACATGACTAAAGGGATACACACTTGGGGTAGTTTAAAGTGTAATTTTCTAACAAAACTATAGGTGTAAACTGAAGGGATTACGGGTTTTTAGTATGCGTATGCTGGTCGGACCTGGAATGCTCATCTCAAAGAACACTGACACTCTGGCTCTCTGAGCAAAACCCTTAAACCCACTCTGCTCCCCGGGTGCCACATAGTGGCAGACCACTGCAGAGAGTTTATTTCTCCATTGAGAGATCAATAAAGGTATATTTCTATTTTTCTATTTCTATTTATTCACATCTTTTTGTGTGTTTTACTTTGTTATGTCAAGAACAATTAGCACCGGTGCTCCTCAGCGGTGTGAGCTCTCTCCTCTCCTCAGAAATGGCGGTGAGAAACCTCTAAAGTTCTAAGAACCACCCTTTCTTGGGAACTCAGCTGGTCCTTACACAGAGAGTAGAAAAACAGCAGTGCTTGTGGCAAATAAGAAGTACAATATTCAATAGGAAAAATCTGCAAATCAATTAATCGGTAACCTGTTCTCTTTTCAAATCTGACTGTAAATTTAGTTTGATGATCTGGAATATTAAGGTACTAAACAGAAAAATCCCTACTACTCATTATTTTTGGGCTGCGTATCTGTTTATCTGTCCTACTAATAGAATCAAAAAAGCCTGGCTTTTTCTGTGCCTTTACTTACATCCATTTAATAAAATAAAAAAAACAGCAATAATGATAATTTTGTTTTTAAATATACTTTGATACTGAATATAATAGAGGATTTTTAAGTTCATTTACTACATTCTATAATGTGGAATTTTTTATTCTTAATATTATGAGATCCTCATGACGGACTATGTCTGTTAGAAACGTTTCTTGGAATTTCATGTACAATGGAAATACAATTAGCCTCTACTTTCTGCCTGATTTTATTTTACATAATTACTAAATAAAACTACCAGTAGCAGCTCGCTGGGCTGCACAGGATTACAAGATAAAAATAAACCAGAAAGCTGGAAAGATTGAGTCACTGCTTCGCTTGATCTGCAGGAAGTTTTCTGCCCTCTCATTTAATTGACCAGTCTGCCTGTTTCACATTTACATGAAGTTGCCTTTTTTTTTTTCTGTCTCTATCAGTTATAGCTGAAGAAGACATTGAGTCTGTCGAAGAGGGAGTATTTGATGTCCATCTATAACCAGGTGAGGGAGACACTTCCTTGTTATGCATTGGAGTTATGTTCATTGTTGACATGTTTTTTTTTCTTTTTCAGCACTTGAAATTCATTTAATTTCTCTTCATACCTGTTAAATAAACACCTGTGTATATGTGGAGATTTACTGTAGTCACACCTCCAAAAAAATGATCAGATTAAATTTCTGGTGGGGCAAAAAAGCTCTGTGCTGCTCTTTTACTAGTTAAACACTCAACGGGGTATTCCTGAAGCACGGCAGTCTTCTCAATTTCTTGGAGCTATTTTGCATTCATTGTTTTTATTTTATCTGCACTGGATTCATTATTCAATAGCTCTAAATAGATGTAAACTGGCCCACCAAGTATGGCGAATTGAAGCAATTTGGATGTTTTTTTTGTGTCTAATATCTCTTTAGTCACACATTAAAAATTGAGAAATTCAAGAGACAATAAAGAAATAAACGTGTCTTTCAATTATGTTTATCTATTATGTGTAGCATCACATAATATCCCCCTGACTTTATTTATTTTCTTTATGCCAGAATCTTTAGTCATAAGGCAACATATCCAACAATCTGGCTGTGTATCCATTACCTGCTGTATATTTCCTGTTAGACCATTATTATCTCCTTTAGGTTGATATTATGGAAATAAAGAGATCAAGAAGTGAGCTTAAATAACTGCAACCATTCCAGAAATACCTTTAGGTGTTGTCGAAGCCTTTGTGGCTTTTGGTCCTTTGAAATACATCAATGACTCCTTACTGCCTCAAATCACAGCTTGAATATGAATAAATATGAGTTGTGAGCAGTTCAGTCAAAGAGTGTCTTTCTTTTCCCAGGGTGTTTGATTTGAATAATTCCTAAAAGCCCTCACAAGTGAAACTAATCAGTGTATTAAAAGAAAAAAGGCAACCGGAGATACTGGACGGGAACAAAATGAGCCTAATTTCCCTTTGGAGGAACGACTCTTTTGCTTTTGTACCATCTTCCACCCTTTGAGAATTATCTTAATACAAGGTTGGGGCCTAGAGTTTACTTAAACAGGCTAATTAAACAACAAGAATGCAAAATGACACGGTGATGTTAACCAACAAAGGGGATTTGGGGAAAAAAATGTTTCCACAAATTTAGAGTAAACTGCAGTAATATAAGTTCTTTGGCTTAATTATGATCCTGATCGCTGCCTTGAGACATTTGACTTCATAAGAAAATTATACTAAATATGTTTCATAACCAGGGTTCCTACAGCATAAGGCAAGTTAAATTCAAGACTTTTTAAGACTTTTTAATGCCACTTGAAATAAAAA
>NW_015151393.1:31843-33669 GCF_000732505.1 Cyprinodon variegatus | reverse complement strand
ATTTTGAACACCTATTACATTAACCTACTGCTTATTTTGTAACGCTGATTTGTTTTTTCATTAAACCAGATGACAGAGGAAATGTAGAGTCTCATGTTTTCAGATCATTTTTTGGTTTAGTCCACATTAATGCTGATACTGTTTGTTTTTCTCTTTTGCAGGAGCCTTTATCTAAAGAGAGGCATCTATGAACAGCCCTCTCCATCACTATATCCCTGCAAAAGGCGACGTATTTGAAGCTGAATCAGAGATGCAAGCCACTCGGAGGAATGAATCCCAGTTGTTAGTTTTAAAGCCTCAACATTGAGGGGAACTCATGCTGAACCCCATCCAGGAAGCCTACACGCTGCCACATGGTGGACTGATCCTGGAACAGCACTCTTCTCTATTTAAATCGATGAGGACGTTTGATGTCCGTGGAATGTGTATGTTGATTCAGTCCTCAAAAAGTTGTATAGAATTGTATGCTTAAAAAAAAAATCGATCCATACAATTGTATTTTCACAGTGAAACTTAAAAGTCAGTCTTGTTTTCTGCCTTGTGAGGTGTTTGTCTACTTTTCTCAAGAACATTAAAGAGGTGCTGTTATTGCCAAGAATGTAAAGCTGTCACCTAGACTAAGCTATTGTCTCCTTTTATCTGAGATGCTCTGTTTTTGTTTTCTTTCATGCTGTTTTTGAAGTATATATTTGAGTGGAGCCATAACAAAGACCAATTTTGATGTCAGATGATATATTGTTGCTTTGTGGTTACCGTCTGGAGCATGGTGACAAAAGCATCTGCAGAAAAAAAAACTGTGCAGACACATATAATTAGAATGAGAAGAGACACTGAGTGTTGCTGCATTTTTTTTGTGTGATTTTTTTTCCTTTAGTATCAGTGGCTGTACTGTAGTTACTGCCATGCTGTTTTTAGTATATAGTGCTATGAACCCAGCTGATATTAAGACACCCAACTATCAGATGAAGAATCCATCTATCCTAGCAAATACGTCGACAGCCCAGAGCAGGAGATCGGCTTACGTCCCACTGATTCCTCCCATCACTGTCTGAATGAGCTCCAGTGTTTCCAGCCTGCCAGGTTTTAAAGGAATCAAAGTCACCCTAATGAGGCTTTTTTTATTTGACAGCAGCCAGTAGAAAAATATTCCTGAGAATCTGTTTTAATGTCACCTTTTTATCCTGTATGGTGCCTCCAAACATTTCCGCAAAGTGGAAGTTTCATCGTTTCTACCGTAGCAGGCCAAAGTATAGCATCATTTCTGACAAAATTCTTCAGTGTCTTTGTTTCTGTGGAGATAAGTTCAAACTTTGAGCTGCATTTTCCTAACAGCTGCTTTGTCATGGAATGCGACAACCTGTTTATTTTATTTGCTGCATGAATAGCTAAAGAGCAGATGGTCCCTCAGTGTTTGATCCCCACCTAACAATGTGATGTGTTGAACCATGTTATGCTGTTTTTCTGGTATTTTTCAAAGCATTCCTCAGTATTAATCGCAGCAAGCAAAGTGTTGTTGTGAAACTGTTTGTGACTAATAAGAATGATAATGAAAAAACGTGAGTTTGTGTTGTTAATAACGTACAGCAGCCTAGATATTCCTTTTTTTCTTCAATTTTCAAGAAAAAGATTTCGATTTCACTATCTAATTTAATTTAAACCTTTCCTTCTAAACTTTTACAATATCCTTTGGAGTTAGAAATTTGACTGCACCAAAAATTGCGTAGCTTTTTATTAATGCAATATATCTGTTACTTAAAGCTACAGTGTGTAACTTTTAGCGACATCTAGCGGTCAGACTGCAGACCGCAGCAACATGAACATCTCAG
>NW_015151393.1:16855-30121 GCF_000732505.1 Cyprinodon variegatus | reverse complement strand
TGTTTGTCACAATGCGCTATTATCCAAGTCATCTTCAAAACATTCCTCTTCAAAATGTTGGCTACATATTACGTGTTTTTTTTTTCTCTGGCCAGAAGTTTGATGGCAAATCCTCCCTCATCAAGTTGGCGACCAGTCCGTGGTGGATCATGAATCAGAAAGGTGAAATAACTAAACTTCACTTTTACCCGATACTTGGGCAAAAATGGCCGTTCCTGGACACAGTGATTGTGACAAAAAATATTGGTTTTATTTTTTTACTGCTTAATGCTAAAATCATTAAATCACTGCAAACGTATTAGTAGATAATGATTAATTGATCATTCCTTGCTGACTGGACTGCTCCTTAAATGTTCTATTTTTAACAAAAACAAGAATCTGGAAGTGGAGAACTGAAGGAAGTTAGTTGAACTTTCTGGTTAGTCTGAGGGAAGTAAGCAGACTGACCAGGAAGGAGTTAGTTGGTGGCAACTGATGGCTGATTGATTTGCTTACCTGAGGGTTGGAGGGAAGGTGGCATGGATCTGTAGGGGTTTGATTCAGTGGGTCTTGCAGACGGAATGTTAGTGAGATCCGAGAGCGTCGGTACTTGCTAGAGACATGTTGATGAATGGGCAGGCAGGTGATAAACACATTAAACATTTCAAAAGAACACGTGTAATTTGTTTAGTGTTTCGCCAAATAGTTGCATTATCATTTAAAATCTAGTCATTAACCCTGTAATGCCAAATGTATCATATTTGATACATACGGTTTCTGAAATGTTTTGCGTCTGACGCTTTTTGCATAATTTAATGTTAAAAACTTTGCTAAAAATCATATTGTACACAATCAGATATACCTGATAACAGCCAGTAGAAGACTACACAAAAAATAATCTTGACTTTTTGCATAGTAATAAATTATTAATATCAAAAATGTATTTCTGTTTTTTCTTTTTACATATTTTGTTAAAATGCCAAATAAGGACTTTAAACCAAAAAAAAAAAGTAATTTTCTGTTTTGTTTTATTCCTGGATTGGGCTTTAAAGGGTTAATGGCTACACTGTATTTACATTGCAGCAGCCTTAATTGGATGATAGCTGATGACAGTGTTGTATATTTATACAACACTGTCATCAGCGTACAATTATAAGTGACCATGAAACAAGCAGGCTTCAGGAAAACTTAACTAAATTAAACCAATATACCGGTAACAAAAATCAGAGGGCCCTGTTTATATACAGATCTTAACCATTTCTTTTATGTCATTTTTAAACAGTTATTTGATATATTTTGTTGAGATGAATATATTGCATTCTGATAAGTTGTAAACAACCGCTTGGAATTACTTACTTCAAGTCCTACATCACCTTAATCTAATTTTGCCTGGATCATCATCTAGAAACTCCATTACATTTTTTTATAGTGCTGTTTCTGAAACCCAGGCTGCATTGAATCTCAAGAAAAAGGAGTAATATTCAGGTGCTGAATTATTTCTTAAGAATTTCTTTTTTACATAGTTACCCTGATGCTTTATCAGCTTTGTTGTAATAACCCCTTTTAAATATTTTACACTGCCCCCATTTCACCACTATGATTTTCTCCAGTCTTGTACAATTGCTTCTCAAAGGCTGTCTGTTCATTTCTCACTCAGGACTGAATGTCTCTTTTAGCTCAGTGATTGATACCTCCCCTCAAGCTATAGAAAAGCCCTCCAAGCAGCAAAACCATTTAGCCAGCAGCCTGAGTGATATTGATCCACAAAGTCTGAAATGAGGGAAATTGAATAGCACCGCAGCTAATTGTATAGTAATGAAGGCAGGAGGGAAATAGGCCCACACATTGTTAGTGTTCTCTCACTTTGACCTTGATTGCATGGAAAAGACAGATTTGGAGGCTGATAGACAAAACATATTCCAGCTAGGATGTCATTTGCTCCTCCAACAAATTACAGAAATCAATATTTTGGGTTTGGTGCAACTTGAAATATACTCAGTACACCAAACCCTGATAGGTTATACACGTGGAGATTTGTTCTGCCGTAATTGGGAGCTGTTCCTTTTCGCAACTGGAGTAGATACACATAAAAGACTGTTATGGATGGAAAAAAGGATCTGGCACAATGAGTAACTGCATGCAGTATTGATTTTGTGAGCAGAGGATCACTCGTAGATTTGCTCATGTAAGACTAATGAACAGATTATTGATTTGATGTCTGCTCATCAAAAAGTGGGAGCACCGCCAGGCTCTGTGATAATTTGACATCTGCTCTTCTTTTTGAACCCACCATGGCACCTGCATCTGCAGTGTCGTTCACAGTACGGTACACTGACTGCAGGCATCTGGAGCTGTTAACCTCTTGTGTGTGTGTGTGTGGGGGGGGCATGGTTGCTGTCTACCACTTGGTGGCAGAATTGAGCTGCTTACTGATGAGAATGTGACAAGGGCAGACTGCTCACAGGGAGGTGGTAATACTTCTAGTGATGTGGCAAAAAGCAGAGCTTCTGTCAAGGGGGTACGGTAAATTACATTGCAGCATCATAATGCAGATAAGAGTGTAACATTTGTCTCTTATATATTACCTCCTATGAAAACACATCTTTGCACTGGATTTAAGCAAAAATTGCGCGATTTCTTGCAATTTTTTTTTTTTTATACTCCGATGTAATTTCAGTCTATAGATTTGTGACTATTTGAAGTATATATTTTATCTATACATGTATTTGGGTCTGAAAAGGGAAGCAATATATAAATAAATTTGCTCTTAAAAAGGCTAGGTTTTTATTAAATCCACAAGTTGCTGTTGTTTAATGGGAAGTAAAACAAGGCAGAAAGCCTTCTCTCATTGTGCCTACAGGTCCGAGTTGCATTTATTTGATTGTGCCGACATTTATCAGGCATACTGACCATCTCTAGCAGAGTCCAAAGAGGTCTGTTAGACAGCTGTAGCCTAATTGCATTAGGCTCATTGCTGACTCTGGTGAAGCACTGAGTGCCACGGGGGGGTTGGGGTCCTCATTAGAGTAGATTCAGTTGTAATGAATATTGCTGTAAGAGAAATGTAACTTCTGCCAATGAAGCCCAATGGGACTTGGTCACTTAGTTCTAAACTACAACTTTAAAATGAAAGAAACGTGTTTAAGTCAACATTCTGTGTCCTTAGCGGCATTTTTAGTCTCATTAAGTTCCTTCATATTCAGAACTTCGGTCATATTCAAACTTCTGAAAGTACTTTTAATATAAAATTATTAAATACTGTTTAATAAATTATAAATGTTTTTAAGTCTAATTTGACTGTGCTTTACCAGAGGCATCCATGTTCGTCAAAGAACACTACTGCCACCTACCAGTTTGAGACGTTACGGTGCGGTATCGGCTGTTGATCAAGTCCCAGTGCTGTATCTGGTGTTTTTCACAACGCGCTATTATCCAAGTCTTCTTGAAAACATTCTTCTTCCAAATGTTGGCTACATATTACGTTTTTTCTCTGGCCAGAAGTTCAATGGCAAATCCTCCCTCTTTAAATTGGCAATCCAACAACGAACCTGTGCGTGGTTGATCATGATACCCGATGTATTACAACATCCAACTGCCATGCACGTGGGCATCGTCAGTTTAACTATAGCTCCAGTGAATTTCAATGGTGAAGTCCTCTCGAAATCTTAAATAGTTGTTGTTGATTGCAGATGTGTCTAGTAGTTCACATTGATTTTTAAAGTTGGGAGAATGGTGCTAGGCCTACAGCACTGCTGGAACATGTTGCCGGAGTGAGGTGTTACTATATTTGGGCAAAAATGGCCGGTCCTGGACTCAGTGATTGCAAAGAAAATTATTGGTTTAATTTTTTTACTAATTAACGCTAAGTTCATTAAATTACAGTGAACATATTAGTCCAAGAAATAAATAATGATCCATTAATTATTCCTTGCTGACTGGACTTTTACTTTAAAGCTGCCACAACACCATTGCCAAGGTCATGTTCTTTGTAAGATGATTCAGGTATGCAAAAAAAGAAGAAAACAACAAAAGCACAGGGTCTTTGTTAGAGAAAATCAAAAGCAGCTGGACCCTTCAGCTGCACTACTATCAATAAATCTCATGCCCAACTTGCAAATATCAAGCTATTAAGAATTAGAAACCTGCCAGCGCATCAACTCATCTTCAAAATCGTTTTGCTCTTGCCTAAAGAAGTCTCATTTAACCACTACTGATATCAAATCAAATTACTGCAACTTGGGGGATTGACACAAAATCAATAGCATTGTATCTGCAGTGGCCATAGCGCCCATATTTAATATTCCTGAAGCAGCAAGGCATAGGGAGCAAAGACGGGAGGGAAGTACACCTCAGCAGCAGCTGTGCTTTGACTGATAGATCTCTAGATTGCATCTGGTGACCCTGGCATCATGGATCGGGCTGCTTTCAGAGAGTTATCTGAGGCATGTGTAACCTGCACGAACAGGCCAACAATGTTGCTGAGATCTTGTTAGTTTAAAAAAAATGAAACCCAAAAAGCTTATTCCTGGGTGCAGTTGACAAAACCCGTTTCCTCTCAGTCCCTTAAGGGTATTTGCGGATTAAAACCAGCCCTTTGATGCATTTAACACCGCTGCTTTGACGTGTTCATGAAAGCACATTAATGATTGTCTATAAAACTATGCATGTATAGCAAAGACCCCTTTCTGAATACACGCTATCATTTCTCTAAAATTAGATATTTTAACAGTGAATGCATCAAATGGTCTCCTTTTAGTTCATAGCTTTAAGCAGCCCTGTGCTTTTAACCAATTGGAGCTTAATGTCCAGCTTTAAGTCATTTGTTTGCGGTCGCTTAGGAAAGGTTATACTCCTGATTTTTTTCTATAGGACATAAACTTGGTGTGTGTGTTTGTGTCTGGGGGGGCAGGAGGTGAACTTTTCTCATTGCTTTTCTATAAAATACAAAAAATAAATAGTTCACAGCAATCGGCTTTTGGCTCTTTTCCCGTTTGACCAAAAAGCTGAGTCTAATACCCCATTTACACTACCCTTGAAAAACCTTTCCATGCCGAGACCGTTCCGAGCTCGGATCAGTTAACCAGGCCGAGCTCGGTTCTGACGACTGTTTACACATCACGCTATATCGGTTCCTTGACTCCTCGCCTCCTAGTGACGATCTGTGGTATTACTGCCAGTATTGAGGGAGGAAATCAAGCAGTTGGTGGTGGTAATAGAGCAAAAGTTGTTTGCCAACCGCCATAAAACACAAGAAGAAAAAGACAAAGAAGGAGGGAATCAAGCAAATCAAAATGGCGGCGCCCGTCACATTCAGAAAGTTATGCTTGATTATTATTGCTATACTTCAGTGTTTGCGGAGGGTCAGGCGAAGAAGGCAACCTAAAATGTTGCGTGGAGAAGATTTCGATTGTTGTTTATAGTTGTTCTTTTTCTACTGTTTTGTGTTGGTTGGCAAGCAACTTCCGGAGGGGCATTACCGCCAACTACTAGAATGGAGTGTGAATCGGGATGTGCAGCCAGACGGAGATGACGCGTTCTGCTCATGCGCTCTTGTAATCAGAGAACCAAGCCAAGGAAAAACCGAGCCTCTGGAACTGGTCTGCAGTTAGCTCGGTCCAGTTGTGTCCAGCTCGGTTCAGTTCAGTTTGCTTTCCATTTACACACGATAAGTTATCTCAGTTACTGACCTGAGACCGGTCTCGGCACGGTTTTTCAAGGGTAGTGTAAATGGGGTATAAGCTCCTGCTGGTAAGCTGAGTGGCCACTGTCCCCTACCACTGCATGTCTGATGACGGCATCACGCTGGGTGAGCGTTGCTGATGACGACAGTGCGACAGAGATGGAAGCCAGAGCGTAGTTGACCGGTGCCTGAAACACGCCAATGAAACTCCTCTTCTCCACAGATTATAAGGAGCTTACAAATCTCTCTCTCTTGCCAGTGCTGTGCCATGTTTTTCGATTACAACAAGTTTTTTGGGCTTGTTATTTAACTTGTGACTGGCATGTTGTTGTGATGTATGTACATTGCAGTCAAAGTCATCACATAATCTAACATGTCAACCCGGGACTGGTGTTCCCACTGCTCGCCGATCAGAGCCTACACGATTTCAACGTGGGTCGCTTGCCGAGTCATTTGAACCGAGTAGAAACGCTTCGGCAAGCTCTTCCCATGGCCGCTAAAAGCTGATTGTTCCCAGGGATTAAATGTATTTTACGGCCAGTGTGAAAGGGGTATTAGATTTATCATGGGGTCATCTGTCTGTTGAATTTCAATGTGAGATGAAACGCATTAAAAAAGCTTCAAAAGAAACAATATTTTGGGTCCTGTTTTTTATAGCTAAGGCAACCTTTCTGCAAAAGATTTGCTGCAACCTAGGTGAAACCATAACCAGCAAAAAGCTGAAGTTCAGGATACCATGGAGATGGGATTGTTTTTTAGCAAAAATGTTAGATGATTGAGGAAGTGGAAGCAGAGCCTTGCCTACATTGCTCTCAGCGGGGGACAAGAACTGCTGACCCGAAGTGAGTGTATAGTCAGGCAGAGGGAGGAAAATTCTGTCAGATCCCTAATAGAGCTCTCAGACACATGGTGTAGAGAAGGCAAAATGCATGATACCCCTGGAAACAAGGACCAGCTCCATGGCAGAGGTCAGTTAAGTAGTGGCAGCAATAAAGGTATTGTGAAAAGGACAGCTGCAGATGATGGATTTTGTTTTGGTTTAAATGTCCTCTGAAGATCGCAGTCTACTGTAGGCTATGGGTGGTGAGGGACTAAAAGAATAAGACAAAGAATAATATAAAGTACTGAACTTATGAGAGAGTCATAACAGCTTGTTCAGACCTTTGAGAGACTGAATTCTTTACCACGTTTGCATTTGCCAGCATTTTAATTCAAGAGAATACCCTGGGGCAGACCCAGCGCACAGAGGAGGGTTTGCATATCTTGTTTTACCTGGGTTCCCTTCCTGGATATTGTCCAAAGCACCTGAATTTCTTTTCCTGGGCTGCTTTCATGTAGATCTTGACATAATAAAATAGGAAAATAGATTGAAGGGTATATATAATGAATCCAAACAACCTTAATAAGTTGCTACATTCATGCTTATATTGCGCAGTCTCTACCTTAGTCAGTTAAATAACATGCTGTTGTAATTTTGCATATCTCTATTCCTGTAACAATGCCTATAGCTGTATATTTGTTTTAGTTTTTTCCAGGTGCACAGTTTTTATACTGTTAAAAAAAACTTTACAGTACAGTATTTTATTGTTTATCTTTTAACTCCTCACAATTATGTTATTCTTATACATCTTTCTAAGGTCCATATTTGTGTGACCATTTTTTAAAATAATCTTTTTGCTGCTGTAAACACCAGAATTTCCCCATCTTGGCACAATAAAGGGATTCTCTTCTGTTTCTATTCTATTCTATTCTATTTTCTAACATAAAGTATAGTTTCAACAATACAGAAAGGCAGTTTGCTACCCTAGGTTTTCATCATGTTCAAAATATGGATCCCTCTTCCCTGAAGCAAAAAGAGCCTTTGCTTAGAATACTTTCTTTGTCTTGCCTTATTTAGTTGCATAACCCACCTTGACAGTGGGTATGAAAACAGAAAAGCAGTGGAACATAATGCAGCCTTCATATTGTGTCTGTTTTAAGCAGATCTATCAACTTTTTTCACTGAACCTTCATTTTCTATTGTGTTCTTCACTCTTTAAAAACAATATCAGGATAGATGTAACCACAGATGGTGAGTGATAGAGAAGAGTGGACAGACTAATTAGAAACAACACAGAGACAAAAATGTGGGTAGAGCGAAGTGTCATGTAAGGTCAACTTTAACATGAAAAATAAATCTGTAAAAATAAAGGAGGAAAATGTTGCTCCACCAAGAAGGCAACAATGTTTACCTGTCTCGTCAAAAGAAGGATGCTAAAGAATTTAAAGCCTGCAGGAGTGGATGATTCTTTAAAATCTCTCAGATTTTTATGAGAAAATACCCATTAGAGATAGCAAAACCTACCTTTATTAAAGACCACTTAAGCTTATGATACTGAAGAGCATTTGCTAGTGGACGTTGTGTGAAATTGTGAGATTTATGACTTTTGGAAGAATGCCAGCGTATTAGAATGAAGTAGATGCTTTTGTTAGACAAGTCTTTAATATAACAAGTCTTTGTTTGGTTTTACAATATATAACATACATTTTAGTATTTTAATCCCCAAGGTGTTAACATGACCCAAGGTTTAACAATAACAAGCATGATGTAATGTTTATGTGTACCTTTAACTGGAGTTCTGCGCAGGCCCCCTCCCTAGGGGCTATCCTATGAGATAAAACAACATGATGGAATGGTATTACACTGTATCCTACAAGCTGTTGTGGGCCACTATTTCTGATAAACTTAAGACTTTGTGAGGTAATCACCCAAGGTAATTATTTTTGACTAACTCCCTCTAATCTCTTTTGGTCTGGAAGCAATTACTTTCATTTACAGAAGCCTATATCTGATGTTCTTGTGAGTTAACGTGTGCGGCTGGGAAGTAAGATTTACCATTGCCCACACTTTTTGGCATTGAGTTTACCTCTCTCATTGAAAATTACCTTAGGCATCCAGGTGTTGCGATCCCATGGTTGCCAATAAAAGCCTGAGGCAATTGATTCATGCAATTAATCAAGAGCCATTTGATGTTGGGCTAATTGCTAATTAAAGCCTTTCCCATTTTATTTGAACGCAAGATGTTTGCAAATGTGATTTTGTCAAATTCAAGACAACACAGAAAACCAAAAACAATCAAGATAAGCCTTATTATAATGCTTTATATGTTGCAGAATCTTTAGATAGTATTTGCTTGTCTCCAGTTCTATAGGAATATTACAGTAAATCCTGACTTTGGAACCTTGACATGGAGTGTTGGATCTGCTTTGAGCCTTGCTCTCCAAGACACAAGGATTTATATGTGACCATACAGTCAGCCTTGAGTCAGTGGTCCTGTGGCTAGGCATGTCACATTACCTTCTCTTCCCCTCTTAATTTTTTTCTTCCTCCACTTTCATTCCTCTCTATTTGCCATGGTTTTAATTGCTTTGAAGCTAAGTGCTCACCTTGGGGAGCTCAACAGGATGTTTTACAGAGCTTTGGGGAGACTGACTATTAATAAATAATACATCCCTTCTGTCCTCTTTCTTCACTGCACTCTGTATGCTGCAGTGCAGAAAAGCATGACAGAGAGCTAACAGGTTTGCTAACTTGCAACTCTTTGTTATTAATTGTCACATCTTGAATGTCAATGGAAATATTAACCCTTCAAGAATTGCAGAAAATCCATGTATCTGTAGGTAAACACATGGACAAAATTCTTTGTACCCATCATTTACTCAAAGAAACAACATCAATGGTCATAAAAATAAATACAATACAAACATAATGATAAATAAAATAAAAAAATATTTGAAATGTTTAAATGAAAGTCAGACATTGATTTTTAACCATGCTTTTACGTAATTGTTTTATAAAGTAAACTCATGAAACAGCGCTGAACAAAACTATGATACCCTTAACTTTTGGTTTGGTTGCACAACCTTTTTAGGCAATCACTGCAATCAAATGATTCCTGTTTGGCAAGGTACCAAACAGGATTCCATCCCACAAACTCTCTGGTGAAAGTCATGCCCTCTGAATAGTCAGCCAAAAGGATATCTCAGTGGTCAAGTAGCCAGGACACATGATCATTCAGAGGCAAAGTGACAGGACCCCACACCATTATACCTATAAGACTTCTGCACTTCTCAGTTGGTATATTGGCCTGCTCTTCATTAACAAACTGCTCCAGTTGTCTCAAGTTTGAGGGTGCCTTTGCAAAATTGCATATTTCAGCTACTTCTGAAGATGTTCAGTAGGATAGGGCTGAAAGAAAGTCACTTAAAAAAACAGAACAGTGATTTCATTTTAATGCTTCTTGAGCGTTCTTAGCTGCAAAACCCATGACCAGTGACTGAAACTTCTGAGGCTTATGAGTGCCTTGATGTGTTGGGAACTTCTGAGCCTTCTGACAATACGCGACAAATTTATCTCTAGAATATTTTTATAGTTATTCAGATTTTATTCTATCCTGCAGAGAATCTAAAGGTAGATTAAGCAAAGCATCCCCAGAACATAACAGAGCCTCCTCTATGTTTCACCATAGGGATGGTGTTTTTTTCTTGATGTGCTTCAGTTTTCCGACTTTCAGTTTCAATTCTGTTTATTTATAAAGTGCCAATCCATCGCCGATGCAATGTCAAGTCACTAGACAGGGACAATTCAACCAGATCATACAGTCAGATTGTTTCAAAGTTTTATATCTAAGGAAAACCAGTTGATTGCATCAACTCATTGATTCGAAGGCAATCCCTCTTACTAAGTATGCTTTTATCGACAGTGGAGAGAAAAACAGCCGTTTAACAGGAAGAAACCTACCTTAGAACCAGGCTCAGCGTCAGCGGCCACCTGCTGAGGCTAAGGCAATTCAAGGAGAACTAAGCAGACATACAGAAAGCAGAAGCAAAGATACAAAATGTAACTGTAAACCAGCTCCACAGGCAGTCCGGTCCAGGAAAGCCACATCAAGGCACACAAGCTCTGAGCCAGATCCCATTAAACATAGAACTGACGTGCCTTGGCAAAAAGTTCAATTTTTGTCTCATCAATCTCTAAGATACTTTCCAGGAAATTCTGTGTCGTGTCAACATGTAGCTTGGCAAATTCCAGTCTAGCATTTTTGTTTTAAACAATGTCACAACCTGGGATGTAAATCACACCCACCATGGCTATTCGATTCAGTATCTATTTCCTGAGGGAGAATTATGCCCAGGAGCAAATGGAAAAAAATAGACCGGAGGAAAAAAAAACATGAATCGATACTCTTCCGGACGTATCGATACATCGGATCGTCGGCTGTTGGATCGATGCATCGATACAAAACGTTTATTATTTACACCCCTAGTCACAACCCTAAAAGACAAATACTGTACTACACAGATGGAATTAGACAAAGTTAAAAGATGATTTTCTATCCTTTATTGGGTTAATGCAAATAACAGAGCTCTATCTCCATGTCTATGTTATGGTAGGAAGATCAAGTGGTAAAGAGATCCTCATTTTTGCTGAAGAAAAAGGGGGCAGTAATGTGGAGGAGCTATCAAACTAGGAATACAACATGGAAGAGAGCTCCAACATATTCAACGGCACAAAGGGTCCTATGGGCCAACAATATTTTTGTCATTAAAAGTGAGCTGAAAATAATGTAGGGAGCAGACACAAAACTCATTTCTTTGTTTTTTAGGACCCTCTGGAAATCCCTTTAGACTTTTTTCTTGCTATGATGAAGATAGTTTCACTGGAGGAATCCCCAATGGTTTCAGTTCAGACAAGAAAAAACGTAAGGTCTGAAGAATAATGATTACATACAGACCACAAGCTGCAGCTAATGCAGTAAAATTAAAACTTTCAAAATAGTTAGGTACACGTAGGAAAAACTTAAATTTATTCTCAGAATATTAAAAGAAATGTTGGTTTCTTATATAAATTCCAAAAACCTTTTGAGAGGATCAAACCTTTAGAGTAACTTGTAAATTTTTGCAGACTTGAGATGCACAGTAGAATAATGGTTTCTTATTTCTGTAACTGAGGAAGTTATCAACTTGGTAGTCTGATTTGGCTTTGTTCAGAACTCCATAAAAGTATATTTCCATCAACCTCTAAAGATGTGTTCAGATTATGTTTTATTCTGACTCAGTGATTTTCTTACCACCCAGACCTTTGAGGATGTCCTTTGCTGTTTCCCAGAAAGCATCAAAGAGTAAAGCTTTTTGCCTGGTTTATGAAAGCGTGTTATGTATCTCTAAAGCTTTCATGGTTGTACTGACCTTATAAAAAAGCTAAACGTTAAAAAAAACAATGGCTCCCAAATTCCCCTTCTTATAGCTCTACATATCCACACTTCCCTTCTTTCCAAAGGGTAAGACTCTCAGGGGAAAACACCTGCATAATAATGCCAATGTAAAGAGGAAGTTAACCATTCTGTTGCGATTATTTTTATTTTTTAATAAAATTAGTAACATTAGGTTCTATAATATAGTGTAACTCCAACCACCAAATTAAATGTAAATAAGAAACCCATAACACCTTGGGAAGCATCTTTTTTTAACTGCTGCAGATGTTCATAGAATAAACTTTTGCTACTGCAGGCTTTTGAGATATGTCTCTAGCAGTTTTACAAATCTTAACATACATATATGAGCCCATCTTTCTTTGCCAAATTCTTTAAATAAAGCGATGTTGAATGGAATGCATCTGTAAGCAGGACAATCTAGACTTTGACTTGGGCATTCTTACAGATGCTTTGATCTAAGCTAAGTACGTCAAATTCAAGCCTTCAAGTGTTGGTACCCTGTAACTTTTAGATGTGCTTCTACACCAGGCTCAAATAATCAGGTAATTTGCAGGTCTCACAAGAAATTCACAGCATGAAAAAGTAATTTAGCCATTCAATGGACATTGAAAAAGTTGCAGTTTTTGGGTTAACAACTCTAATCCAATAGCGCATTTAAGCAAATCTTCCCTGTAATGGGCTTGACACGCACAAAGCAGCTTCAGATGGCTGTCATCACTAGCTGAATTTTCTAGGTATTTGTGCTTACATAAACTCATGGTAATACATTCTGTCCTGCTTCAACCATTTAATACTGACCCAAAATGGATTGGCAGCTCTAGTTCAATTAGCTGGTTTTCCATAGATAGAAAGCTATCGAACCGAACTGTATGATCTGGTTGAACTGTCTCTTTAAAGTGCCTTGAGATTACATATGTTATGAATTGGCACTATATAAATAAACTGATTTGAAATGAATGGTGCAGTATTATGGTTTAAGGAGGGGCATTAAGCTGTGACAAAAACAAGAACTGATCGTCAAGAAATCCAAATTAAAAAAAAAATTGCTGAAGAAACCTAGCTCCAGTTAGGTAAAATAATACGTTGCTGTGGCTTCTCTTGGAACCTGTGGCTTATTTAATTGGTTATTGTGATTTGCTCTGACTGAACTTGGCTGGTCAGAGCTTAGGTTTCACTTTGACACTTTGATCAGTTCAAAGTCCCAGATTAATGATGTGTAAAACTAAACCTGAAAGCAACAATTTACCAAAATGGCTTGCCAGGTTAAAGGGACACTATGCAACATTTTTCAGTTAATTAATGTGTTCCATAACGTTATGGATGACTAAATGAGTCATTTCAGGTTGAACAAAG
>NW_015151393.1:3687-14851 GCF_000732505.1 Cyprinodon variegatus | reverse complement strand
TGTCATCTGAGCCAATCCATTGGCCGTCAATGCTGCAAAATCTTAATGGATTGTGCTTATTTGTTCCTTGTTCACTCTAAAGCCGGATTAAGTTGTATTGTTTTGAAGGCATTTAATATCTCTGCATAATCTGTGGTTTACATTTATCTGCTGCTATCTTAAAGGACATCCATAAATACATGAATCCATCAACCCTTAAAACTTGAACATTTTCTAGAGACTCCTACTACTGTATTATCAGGCAATCCAGCAGTCTCTGACAATTTTTGGGCAAGAGGTGGGGTCCATTCTAGACAGGTTACCAGTCTGTCATAGGATGTACAGCCATTCATACACATACTACACCTAATGAGTGTGAGTGTCAGGATGGAACAATTATAGATGCCAATTAACCTAACAGTCATGTGTTGGGAGGAAGCTGAAGTACCCGAGGAGAATCCAGTGGGACCCTGACAAAATAAACGGGAAATCATTGTTTTCTTCCCAACCAAGCAATAGCACACCAGGCTCCATTCATCTCATCAAATCATCATGTCAAGGCTGGACTCACTTGATGAAATGGCTGGAGTCTGGTGTTTTGCTATTGCTTGGTTGGAAAGAAAACCTGCAGCCACATGGCCCTTTCTGGAACCAGTTTAATACTGCTGATTTAGGTATATATATATAAAAAAAAAAGGTACACAAACGGTTGTCTGTGATCATTTATAATCGTAAAAAAATTATTTTATTTTTTAAAAAGTCCACTGGAATACCAGTTAAATAAGCATTTTATGTACACAGCCTGCCACATCATCACATCATTACATCATACACATGTTCCTATAATGAATAATCACTGCTCCTCGTCATATCAAAATAATACAATATTCTGAATCAAGGATACTTCAAATGCACAGTGACAGAGCTCACTAATAAGTACAATCCATTCGGTCCGTATATTCCCATTTCATTTCCAAATCATGTTCTAATTAGATAAACTGCTGAGGAAAACATGGCCATTAACATATAACAGGCAGGTATCATTAGGGTCTATAAGGAACATACATTGATCATAAAATGTATCCTAACATTTAAATTTGTTGTTGGCCAGGTTAATGAGAAGTGCTAATGTATTGAATTGAATTGCTAGTTTTCCATTTTACATAAATATTATTATACATTCAAATACAGATGAAGTTAATATACAAATTTGGCAACTCCCAAACACATTTTACCGTAGTTTAGGATATCAAACTTTTAATTCACATAATGCACTTATTTAAGGTGCATTAATATTGTGCAAGTCCCAAAGATCCCATAGCACAATCTTAAAGTTCATCTTAAAGGCAGTCTGTGATCAGCAAAATTAGCCATTAACCAAAACACAAAAAATGGTCTGGATTTCTGAATATTAAAAACTCAGCACTGGAGCTCCCTTTACTAGCTTTTTGAGTGAGTACATGGTTTTAATCATTAAATGAAGACTTATCTGTACTACAGGAGCATACCTTGACAGCTCCGACTTGTCCCCATGCTCCAGTTCCACTGCCTATGTGACAGCCGTACACCTAATTAGTTGGTGTAATGCATCTCGATAGAAGGGAGAGATACTGAGGTTTATAAAGGAAGCAGTGATGTGAGATTGATCTGGTCCTAAATGATAGAAGAATTGATCATCCTTGCAGACATTGGAGGAGGCGATAACATTCGCTAATGAGGAAGAATAGCCGTTAGTAACAGAGCTAACAGATATGGGGGTCAATCTCTCAGGCTGATTAAAAAGGCTTATGAGTGCCTTGATGCGTTTGTCCTCCATATTCTGTGGGAACAAGGAACGAAGAAGAGACCTGAAGGGACTAGTGATAAAGCCAACTATAATTTTTGCATTTAATTCATTGGGAGAAAAAAACATCACCTTGTTGATTTTGTATACTGTCTGGTGAAAAAGCAAACACTGGTTTGTGTCTTTGGATATGGAGTTTAGAAAGCAAATAATACGTCTAAAGTAACAGACTGAGGTGTGATAAGACCAGTTAAGGTAACTTCCCCAAAGAGGTGTAAAATAATCTCTCTCTATTTCTCTTGTGCAAGGAAGAAGCTGTGTTGAGCAGTGCTTTTGGTGATAAATAAGGCTCTTCAAACATGTTTACTTGATTTAATTGGAAAATATTCCACAAATTATGGTAATAATTACAAATGAGGCATTATTTACAAACACTCTAGGGACTAATTCAGTACAAGACAGCAAATGGAGCATTCCTATTGATGGATTGTTCATTCCTGGGGTTGAAGCAGGATTTCTAATCAAAAATCAGTAGCTGTACCTTTTCCCCCAGTTATTTTCTGGAAGTGTAGGGCAATATTACTTTTAATTCACTGTACAACCTTTTCTTTTTTCCTTTTTCTGAATCTATTGACAGAGGGTCACCTCAGCTTTAGCTTGCCAAGTAATACATGCTGTACTAAGCCAAATTCACAGATACTCTGACAGCAAGACCAACAATGACTTCTATCAGACTCTTGAGTGCTGGCCAGTAGTTTAGTACTACAGTGTGAATGAAAACATGTGAGGATGGTCAGTTTTACACCTAAACGGCTCTAGTATTTACCTAGCCATTGGGAAATGACCAGGGAGGACACCACTGGTGAAAAGAAATTATAAAAAGGCCCGACTAGGATCTCCCAAACTACATGCTGACACGCCAGAAAGCTTCTGAGAAAATGACCTGTGGATAGATTAAATTAAAAAAACAAAACATTTTCTTTTGCCGAGGCATGTCAGCTATATTCAAACAGATGGATAAAATAAGCATATAAAAATAAAAGTATGCTTTCCTTACTGAGAAACATGGAGAAAGCTTTGTTATGTTCTGGGGTTGCTTTGCTTCATTTGGCAGAGGGTGAATCTCTGCAGGGTGCAAAGAGATCTCAAGACTATTAAGGGAATCTAGAGAAAAATGTGATGGCCACTGGCAAAAAAGCTTAGTCTCAGTCTCAGGTCATGGATTTTGCAGATAAAAACACACAAAAATGGCTAAAAGATAAAATATTGACAATTCTCAAGTTGATCTCCATGAGCCCTGACCTAATAACTATTGAGCATCTCTGGAGCTTAAACATGCAGTCAGGAAAACCTTCAAACCTGAAATAAGTGGAGCAGTTTGCTCATGAGGAGTAATACACTGTTGAAAAGCAATGTATGACTTTTATTTGTTTATTATCGTGAAATCTTAATATATTACTACTTTTGTCAGATTCAAATTATTGTTTTTTTCCCCTTCTTTAAATGAAGGCTATCAACAATTTTCTCCATGTGTGTAATTGTAGACTCATCAGCTGTCCATCTAACCAAGTAACTGCCGTTTACTGAACTGGCCTTTGAACAGAATTAACTGTGAAAGAATCACAATTCCCACCTCATTTGTTTTTACATCCAATTATCATCTTAGTTAGGATGAAACTCATGCATGCAATCACAAGCAATGTTGATGTAAAACAAAGTGTCTTTCATGCACATACCAACGATGAAAGTTAGAAATGTATGGGTATCTTTTTCCTCAAGGGCGATATAAATGTAGGATTTGAAATTGTTAATCTATTTTGACTTATGATAGGTTGCAGACATGCTGGTAAAGATTCTCAGTCATCCAGGTCATAGCCATTCCAAGAAAGTTAGTTTGTAAACTTTGTTTTCCAAGTTGGAAGATGTTTCACTTTCTATCCAGGAATTTTTTCTAAATTTAAAATTTCTGAATTAGTGTTGAGTTCTAATTTTTATAGAGCAGCCCAAAAAAGCCTTGTTATAGCTTAGAAAACATGCTAATTGAACCATTAGAACAGGTCCACCCCTTAGTAATGGAGTCTTTGAGGTCTTTGTTAGCCTGCAATAACCGATACTGGCCTATGCATCTGAAAAGGGATTTGCTAGGGTCATTTTTGGCCTGGCTGAGCAGGCGAGATGTCTTGGTCCCGGGCATAGCGAGGAGGCTTGAGATGATAGAGGGAAGGAATCAACTCTATTGCTGCGTTGTAGATTTTTGAGAGCTGAGTCCTCCCCCTCTGTTTAAGGTTAGTTTTTCTCTCTTAACACAAATGTCTTCCTTCACACCCCTTTCAAACCACCTGTCTTCTTTGTCCGTATGGAGGGCCCATATTGATAGGAAATAGTGTAAGGGACAGGCTCCAGGTATTATTATTTACAGGTTGCTTAATGACCCAATGCTAATTCTCTCCATAGTGTAGTGAAGAGACAGTGAAAAATGCCTTGATAAATCCTGCATGGGTTGCATGAGTTTACATAAAAATCATGTAAGTATCATTGAATAAAATGTGTTTTAATCTGTTTGAATTTGTCTAAGAAAAGAGTAAATTCTCTTTGTCAGGGTGCCTGAATTCTGGCCTGGGTGCCATTCTGAACTTAGTCCCGCCCACATCGTTTGAGGTCGGGAAGTTCGGTCTGGCATTGCTTAATAGTAGCGCGAGTATGCTCGCACAATATCTGGCTGGCCAATCAAATTGTCAGGGCGGGCTTTATACGATGATGGACAGATGATCAACAGTAACGTAATCAACCACGTCACCAAAGCGCGCTTGGGCGACAACAACAATGGCTGCCGCTGGAGAGTTGAGGTATGTAGATTCTGCTATTAGGTCTGTTCTAGAAGATATCGACAGCAAATTAATTTTAAAAGAGGAACAGAGAAACGCGATTAAGGCTCAATGTTCTTATTCTAGGCGTGCAACTGCACACTTTGATTTTTGTTGACAACAACTATGCGTCGCTTAACATACGTCACGCACTCCGTTGCTCTTATTGGTTGTAGGTCTATCCAATTGAGTGCAGAGGCATTTTTTTTCCTGGTTCGTTCGAAACACGCCCCATAATCACAGCTCTATGGAGCAGTATCAGACTCATATTCTGACTAGAATTGAGTAGGACTACGTCAGGCTACCTGAATTCCACATATCATGTGAAAAGTGGGCCGAATATACTACAAAAATCCAATTATCATATAAATCAAGTAAAATTGAGTAACTGAAGAAAAATGAATGATAACTTGATAGTGTTAACACTATTAAGTTAACACTATTAAGTGGAAATTCAAAAGATTCAAAATATTTGTTTTAATTTGCTTTAACACATGAAATAATGGTAACAATACAATATTAATAATTCCTAAAAACAAATATGCAAGATTATAGTTAAGCTACGTTTAATCTCAAGTCCCCAAGCAAAGCCAGCCACAAAACAATAACAATGATAAAAAAAAAGAACAATAATAATAAAACTAACAATAATAGGGCATGCTGAGATAAAAAAGTGTTTAAAGCATTATTGCTTTAGGCAGTAAAGCTTTCATGACTGCCTAGAATAGTTGAAAAAAAATTTTACATGTATCACATAATCTACAAAATACTGTAGGTAAGAGACTGGATAGAAATAAGACATCAAAATGTTATTAGACAATTTAGAGTGATCTTCATGATCTTCACATTCTTATTTGAGACCCACCTAGGATCTATGGTATGCGTTGCTCCCAAAGGGTTTTCCGGTACGCACACTATTTATCAGACCTGTACTTCTGGGTAATGGTAGGGCTGCAAAAAGTTCCCATTTTTTTCACTGTACCCTGCCTTGTTTTTATTTTTATTCAGCCTTACACCATATTTTGTAGAATGCTACTAGAATTGAAGAATAGAGGTCGATCATTTTTGCCTCTACTTTGGCTATTTGTATAGCCTCCCCCCCCCCCAAAAAAAACCCCCCCAAAAAAACCAAGAGGGTATGTCATAAACCATTATATTAATTTTGGACAATGTCCATGCTGATATTTAACATAATCATTGCTGTGCAGGATGAAGGTTTGTCTCTTGTATGATATTCAAACTTCTGCAACCTTCCCCAATCCCAACCCTTTAGGACAAAGCAACTGTCCCATGCCTGCCTCTACCTCTTTTGTGCATGATTTTTGACCAACCCACATCAAAGACGCTGCCATAATGGCCGTATCAGAAACTCAAAACTGACCAAAGGCTAAGTGGACATGGTAGCTAACTTTAAAGCCAAACAGCAGCAAAAATGGAGCCTAGGCGGAAGTTCAACTGAAGAAACTCATTGCTCTCCTACATCCACCTGCGACACAGCCAATCAGCTTTGAACCACGCCTCCACGAAAGCCAATCGGTCTCCAAAGTTCATCTTAAAAGGCCTCCGATTCACTTGTGTGCTCCTGTGCACAGGCGTGGATGCGCTGTGTGACTTCATTCAAATGACACCTTTCAACCCACCTCCAGCCCCTCCTTCACCTTTGTAGCTACAGCTTCATCAGAGTGTCATTCCTCCAGGACTCTTACTGCGTTCCCTGTCTAACCTCAACCCGTCCGGCAAAAGACCGCCATGTTGAGCCTGGTTCCGCCAGAGGTTTTTTCGCAACGGGGAGTTTTTCCTCTCCACTGTTGCCTTATGCTTGTTCATCATGGACAGGTTCTCTCAAACTGTGTTATCCAACACAGGTTTTCCATCTTCCAAGTCCCTGAGTGAAGCTCTAGTATCAGCTCATGCAGTCCACCGGATCTCCCCATAAAGCTCAGCATACCGTCTTGCTAACCAGCAGTCTACAGACTGAACAACTTCATCTATCTCCACTCTACCACCAGTTTCAGGCCTGGGGGGAAACAGCCCTATTCTTTGCTGCTGTTGATGCATATCTACTAAAATTAAGCGCTAAGTTTCCTGCCGTGGTCTGAGCGCCAAAGACAAAGTAATTGTATCAGTACATTTCTCCTAATCGTCTTTTCTCTTCTTGTGAATTTTTCAGATTGAACAGATCATTTGCAGCATTTCCCTCTAAGTTTCTGGAGCTTTAAGATTCCTGAATAGACTAGAGCTGCCATGCTAAACTGCTAATACTGGAGAAACCCATCTTTTCCAAAATGGAGATCAGTAGAGGTAGAGGTCTGGCACATTTGGGGACAGATTTTCCAGCTAAATAATTTGTTTTTCTGATTATTTTTGAGCATTTCATGTGTTTACTTTTGTTTAAAAAAAAAGCTGGTGAAATCAGCATGTATGCCATTTTGAGCTGTTGTTTCACATTTCCATGTTCATCACATTATCACATTACAAATATATTTAAGGGAAGTACCCTCACATCTGCTGGCTACTTGCTCAATCAAAGATGGTTAAGAATCATTAAATACAAGTTATTGGTTTCTGATTAGGTACAGTACTTAAAGCTACAGTGTGTAATTTTTAGCGACATCTAAGGTCCAGACTGCAGACCGCAGCAACATGAACATCTCCCCCCCACCGCTTTTCCTCCCCAACAGTACGGCGAGCGTTACTGGACAAAATGTCTTCCACGACGTCCGCATCACCTACCTTCTCAAGTGATGAGGTTTGTTTACATAGATAATTTTACAGATAGTATTCTCAGGCATAATACTGCCATCTATTGTTCAGTACCGTCTCAGTTCATGTCTCTCAACTTGCCGTAGTTACTTTCGAGAGTTGCCGTAGCTGCAAGTATGTCTGCCTCCATGGCTGCGAGACCCGCTCCTATGTAATTATAAATAACGAATTCTAAGGCAATGCAAATATTAAGGTTAAGAGGCTGAGCTCGTAGATGATGATAAATAACATAGTTATGTATAATATATTACATTTCTGACTGTATATCCCTGTAATTATTACACACTGTAGCTTTAACAAAACCATTTTTTCCAAATAATGTTTTCTTTACCTCTTGGATTTGCATTGTAAATTGGTTTGTACACTAGTTTAAAAGCCAATTTGACCAAATTTCAAATTCTTTAAGACAGATGGGTTGTACTGCATGCTCTCTCACTCAGAAAACAGCAAAGACTGGAAAAAAACTTGATTTTATTACTTCGCTGTTTAATCTGATAAATAATCAATTCCAGACATTTTTTACCTTGATTCCTGAATCTTCAATCTGTTCGCCAACAATGTTGTCTAAATCAACCGATCTCAGATAAAAAATATAAATAAAAAGTGTGTCTCTTTGTCTTTTACAAATAAAAGTCCTTGAGAACACACAAAGAACTTCCTGTAACTTTTGACCCCTTCAAACACACGCACTACAACTAGTATGTGAAATTAAAGCAAAACTACATTGACCCAGAGGCGGTAGGCTGTAGTAATCTTTTTAGCACTGTTTCAGGGGTCTAGAACGCTTATCATAAACCTTAAGCCCTTCTGCTGTGCCTGTGAGTTCCCTGAGTCATTCTTGATGGGGTTTATATTCTGCAGTAGAAAAACCTGTGAGAGGAACAACACTCACTGTCTGGTTAGACACTGTGTGGAAAGGTCAAACCAAGACACATCATTATTGTTCTGGGGGACTTTATTCAAAGTTGATCTTCCCATTTAAATCCCACAATACAAATACATTATTAAAGTGTCCGAGAAGAATTTTCTGGATCATTGTGAAATGATCATCAGTGACACTTTTCATTCTTCCCTTTTGTGCAGAAAAAGGTGTAATCTAACCACGCGGGAACGTCTTAGGCCAAGATTATCCATGGTGGACATCCCCGATTTTAGGTCAGAGTGGTCCTTATGTCCTTATGATCTGACCAGGTAACCTTAAGACACCCCACACAGCAGGATTATTTCATAAGATCATCCTAACAGCCGTCCCGATAATGGGTGCCTTTTAGAACGGGATGACCTTGGTCATAATAATCTTTCCATCTTTGACCCCCATTGAATGTGAGGGATAAAATTAGATTGTACACATAATTACTTACATTTGTATCTTCAAAGTCAAAAATGTAATAGCATTGTATTGCTATATTTGTTACAAAATGTGTTTTTGCTCTTCAAAACCAATGATTATGTATGTTCTTATGATATATCATCAATCAGTCTATAATTTTAATCCAACTTTTAGCCACCAGGGGCATTAGACTGGTATCTTCCAGGTTAAGGGTCCCTGACATGAACTGGAATTTTATAGCATTTGATTGTCCACTTTGGACCAGCAAGTTCAGATGTCATGAAGTTACTTTTAGCTTAGTTAAGTAAAGTTAAGCTTGAAATTATTGCTTTAGATTAAAATCTATAATACAGAACCAAACATATGTCTGATTACATACGTGTCTTTTGTTTTGTTTGCTATCACTCATATTAGCTCAGTTAGCTATAGTGTGAGCTCTAGATCAGATAAGTCAGTGGAGGACTAGGCCAAATTATCCATTTGGCATGGATCAGGTCCCTTTTAAGTTATCTAGGGGAGATTTTGAGAAAGGCAGCTTGCATAGAGTATCAATATGTGCCAAGCAGTGTTAATTTCGTCAGCTTTTTACAAATATTTAGTCTTAGTCTTAGTCACAATGACAAAAATAAATTTTAGTCTGAATCATATTTAGTCATTGCCTTCCCGATTTAGCTTTGGTCTTAGTCTAAATGACAAAAATAAATTTTTGTCATTTTTGTCAACACTGTAAATAATAGAACTTTGTAAATTTCATGTTTGTACATTAAATATCTTGGGAGAGGCATCCATTTCAAACGTGTTTTTCGGCCACAATCTCCCCTCACTATCCCTGGCTTTATTGCATGTACGATCTTGTGCCGCACAAATGGCTATAGCTCTGGCATAGTAAGTCCTACCGATACAATTGGTGCACCATTTACTTCATGAAGAACAGGGAAACGAAGTTTCAGGGCTGTTTTGTACAAAATGTTTTTGAAAAGACACAGGCCCCTGTGAAATATGAGGGAAATTGGCAAAATTTGAAAAATGGATTGTAGTTTGTGTTGAACTATGTTTAATAAATCGAAAACAATATTAAATACAGAAATAATCTTTACACCGTAGGTATCAGAGGCTTTGCTAAACAAGTATGCCAATTTACTTGTTTCTACAAAATATTATTTAGTCACAGTGATGATGTAAAAATCCTTCAATGTGTGTGCCAGAAGGGTCTGAAGATGTTTCATACCCTTCTGGCATATATAACACAGAGTAGCACTGTGCTGCTAGAAGGTAAATGGTAAAATGGTAAATGGCATGTACTTATATAGCGCCTTTATTCAAGTTAGGAGACTTGGTGATGAAGATTCTCAGTCATCTAGGTTATAGTCATTCCAAAANTGACTGTATATTCAGTCAAGCTAATAAATGTCACAATGGCCACTTAAAATTTGTAAAGATTTCTCTGTATCTGAAAGTTTATTCATACTAGTTCAATTATATTTTTGGCCATAAAACTGCAGCTTACCGTAGCGTTAGCATCAGGTCATATCCTGGAGTAAAGCTCCAAACCTTTGCTGTCTGACGCTTTCAGCAAAGCTGTAGGTGAACTCCGTGCAGCGCTGAGGGAGGAAAGAACACTGTCAGCTTCTTCCCACTGCAATGGGCTAACTGGGCTAACAGAGCTTACTGGGCTAACCGGGCTAACAGAGCTTACTGGGCTAAGTGGGCTAACGGAGCTTACTGGGCTAACTGGGTTAAGGGAGCTTACTGGGCTAACTGTGCTAACGGAGCATACTGGGCTAACTGGGTTAAAGGAGCTAACTGGGCTAACGGAGCTTACTGGGCTAACCGGGCAAACTGGGCTAACGGAGCTTACTGGGCTAATGGAGCTAACTGGGCTAACTGGGCTAACAGAGCTTACTGGGCTAACTGAGCTTACTGGGCTAACTAGGCTAACGGAGCTTACTGGGTTAACAGAGCTTACTGGGCTAACTGGGCTAACAGAGCTTACTGGGCTAACGGAGCTTACTGGGCTAACTGCGCTAACGGAGGTTACTGGGCTAACTGGGTTAACAGAGCTTACTGGGCTAATAATAAAAAATAAATAAAAAGCAAACAGTTTTGAAAACTTTGGTATTCCTTCTTTTCCTGCTTTGTGTGTCTGTCAAGGTTGCTAAGCAACAGGTTAGACCTGTTTGATTTCACAGCAAAAACTCTTCTGGTCTCCTTATTTTCAATGACTTCTAAGGATCCAGTCCAGGTAGGCCGGGTCCATGGAAGGATCCAGTCCAGGTACATCGGGTACTTGGAAGGATTCAGTCCAGGTAGGCCGGGTACTTGGAAGGATCCAGTCCAGGTAGGCCGGGTACTTGGAAGGATCCAGTCCAGGTAGGCCGGGTACTTGGAAGGATCCAGTCCAGGTAGGCTGGGTACTTGGAAGGATCCAGTCCAGGTAGGCCGGGT
>NW_015151393.1:0-1074 GCF_000732505.1 Cyprinodon variegatus | reverse complement strand
TAGAAATGTAAATAGAATAGACATCCATTATCTGTTCTAGGTTGTGTCCCTCTCTTCTTGTCCCTTTTCTTCTTGTTTTCCTCTCTATGTTTTGTACTCAGCTGACTTTTCATGCTGTCTCTAAAGGAATGAAATATATTTTCCAAGCACTAAGCTCAAGCTTACCACTGAGCTGCTTTTAGATGTTGTCTCCAAAGTCTCCAGTAGCAGAAAAAAAGTTGCTACATTTGGCGCTAGCTAGCTTTTTTTAAATTAAAGTGCTAGAGGGGTCTGAAAAGTCACTAAATATAGCTGAGACACACAGTTACCGTATATGTTACCTTCATTATTCTGAATTTCCCTTGAAATATATAATACTGGTAGCCTGCTTCCACTTAGCCTGCCTCAAATAAAATTTTGCTGTAATGGCAGAACAGTTTCCATTAATTTTTTTTTAAACTTTGTTTCGCAAGTCAGTTTGTTTTGTTTTTTTTTCGTATTGCTGTGCAGAAAAATTGCCGCTGCTTGAAGATCTAAAGGTCTGAATAATGTTCTATATAGCGTCATTTTAACTTAACTTTTTCAATAAATGAACCTAGTATTTTATAGGTTCATAGAGACACAAAATCTGCTTTTTATTCATTCCACTGATGTGTTTGATCAAATAGAAATAGAGGCCTGCCTCTAATTCTGGCCTCCAAGATGCACCTGAGTGAAATAAAGGCCCTGTCCTATATTAGAGGATTTACGGTAATATTATACACGTTCTGATGGATCCTTCTGCCACTAAAGTGTGCTACTGCTGCTGTTGGTGAGACGTATTCACTTCCTGTTTGGACTGTTGAACAAAGTTGTTGCTGTCCAGACTATCTCCGTCTGAATTAAGTTATTTTTTCTGTGATATCTCTGTATCTAACAGTGATGGGAGTAACAGCGTTATTAACGCCCACGATCAAAATCTAATAAATTAGCAAATATTCCCAAAGGAGTAAATCATGATAATCTAATTAAAATTAAAATAACTCCAATTGGGGAAAAAGTTAAAACAATTAAATGCGGTCTGTTTAACATAAGATCGCTTTCCTCTAAAAGTCT
>NW_015151392.1:287317-318385 GCF_000732505.1 Cyprinodon variegatus | reverse complement strand
TTTTTTTTTTTTTTTTACTAAAGACATAACTTTTGTGTTTAAAGAGGAGCAAGAGAAAGGAGCCGATATAAAAGCCTGCAGTGTCAAGTATGGAAGACTAAATAAAACTTGAATCTTTAGACACATTTTTATACAAATAAGCATTAATACTTTTTTATGCATGTCAGTTACGTGAATATTGTTGATTTTGAAGAAGTTAAACATAAGTGCAAAGCTAGTAACATAAATACTCCACGAGAAGTTTTTTCTCGCCTTCACAGCAAAACAATGTCATTTAGATCCCGCAGCTCAGTATTGGGAGCTTTCGCTGATTTTTCTCGCCACAACTTGTGGCCAGAATTTTTTTTTCTTGCAGCAAGGCTGGAACTAATCATTATCGATTAATGTGTCAATTATATTTTCGATTAACCAATAATCAGATAGCACAAGGTTCCCTGAAAATTATGAAACTAAACCAGGTGAAACTAAAACTTTTCCACTTGTGGTATTCTGGATGAAGCATATCGACAGACGAAAAAACTTTTTATTATCAAAGATGCTTAATTTCTGTAAAATCTTGGTATAAGTACAGGTCTAAATGAGTGGCTCTGCCAGCTAAAGGCATGTGTTAGAGTCTATATTCCAGTAAACAATTAAGCAATGACTAAATTAGTTGACGATTATTTCAATAATCGATTAATCCGATTGTTTCATCCATAGTTCCACAATAGCTGTGTGATTGGTAAGGGATCAGAAGGAAGTCGAGTAGGAAAAGTGGAGATTTGTTTCATGGCCTTTTGTGAGTGAAATGTAAGCTAAATCGGAAAAAAATAGCTAAATAGGAAATGGAACCAGCCAATGCAAAACACCTGCTGAAAGAATTAAACCCATATCTTATTACGATAATGAAAAACTGAAAAGTGAGAGTCTGTAGAGAAATGCCCAACTGCTACCACATCTGTTAATATGGGCCACAGCTCACACCTCTGTCCACAAAATGAACCAGCTCTTATGCCCTGGAACAGAAAATAAAATTTATATAACTATATATGCTAGATTAATGCCATTTTCCTTATTTTTTTGCATTAGTATTACCCAAAAAAGATTACAAAGAAATTAAAAATGGATAATAAACTACTTGGATATTGTTCCAAATATGGCTGCAACTAACAATTATTTAGCAAAAATTATTAATCTGTCAACTATTTTTGCGATAGCAAAAGTTTCCTTACAGATGACCATTCGTGAAATTAAACCAGGTGAAGCTAAAACTTTTCCACTTTAAGAGTTCTGGAAGAGCATATTGACAGACAAAAAAGATTTTTATCATAAATGCAAAATGTTTACTTTTTTTTTTTTTTTTTTACAATTTTGGTATAACTGCTGTCCAAGATGGGTTGCTCTGTCAGCTAAAGACACCTTTTAGAGTCTCTACACTCCGGTTAACGATTAATCAATTACTAAATTAGTTGACGATTATTACAACAATCGATTAATCCAATAAATTGTTTCAGCCCTAATTCTAACCATTTGCTGACTTTGCTTTTTAGCTTCTGAGTAAAACATGCATGATTCTCTTTTTGGTAACAAGCAACATTAGTTAAAGAAATCCTGATTAAATGACACCAAGCAAAAAGTTTGTAAACATGCCCGCTCATTGAAAATGTTTTCCCCGAAGTCTACACTCAAGATTGCCCTTTGTATTCAAAAATCCCTCAACCTGTTAATGATAATTTATCCACAGAGAACAAAAGTTTAATATTAACATCAGATGTTTTTTTTTTTAAAGTCTGGGGTTTTATAACTAACATTTTCTCAATCTGTAGTTGAGTAGAAAACAGTCATGTTTAGGCAGCTGTTAAAAAAAAGTGATTATAATATAATTTCCCTCATTCAGTAAAAGGCTGTTTGGACATATTTCCAGACAGGATATGATGTGCTGTTATGGTTAAACCATTCTTAAACTACAATTGGCAAGCTTTAAGAGATGTCTTTCTATCACCAGACAACTATAGCCTCAAACCAAGCAACAAGCCCCACTTAGAAATCACCTAATATAGGCTAATAATAATTGCAGCGAAGTCTGATTAATAATATCTGCATCACACGGTTTCTCATATTGTCAGACTTTAGCAAAACATCAAAAAATGGTTTTCTCAACAGCAAAAATTAAACACTACCCGATAAACTTAAGAATGTTTATTCTAAATCAAAACCAATAACAAACTGTTAAATGGAGCATCATTATAAACACAATAACCATTTCATGTTAACATTTCTTTAAATAAACCACATTTGCAAGAATCAAAAATAGTCTCATACTGACTTTGTCTAACTATCGGTCAAACGCAACTCCAAATCTAACAGCATACTAAATGTTATAATAGGAACATGTTTAAAATCAATGACCTGCCAGCACTGTACCATCTCTTATGCCAACATCTAGATCTTGAACAGTAAGAATCAGAATTAACTATAAGCTTTATAAACCCACTGGTTAGTGAAGAAAATGCAGGTTTGCCAAACCAGTCAACTGAATCTGATGCAGACCACATTAGATTTTCTGAACACATTTCTACCAGCTACTACAGAGAACATAAATAAAAACAGATGGATTTAAATGTGTTAACTTTGGGTCTGCTTCCAAAGTTGACATTTCTGTTCTTCAGGTTCCCAAATTAGCTGACTGGCACATCAACAGCGTGGTCTGCTGCTAATCAGCATAGGCTAATAACAAAGCCCCTTTATGCAGAGAGAGGAAGTGATGAGAGTGATCCAAACACTGGCATGGCTGCTACACAAACCAGCTGTGTGCAGAGAAGAGGAAGGACGTGAACAATGCAGATATTTATAGAAAGAAAGTTGTACTTTGACAGAGTACCACCTTACTGCGCGATAAATCTCTTAAAACATGACTCCATGTACGTCTTGAAACAATACTGTTTCAATTAGGTATAACATATTTAAACTTGCCCTAATGTTCCTGAAGTTTTTGTAAGCCGGTCATAAATAACACACTGAGAAAAAATGTGGTTTTCCCAGAGGGAAAGGTCATCGAAAGCTACTAAAAACCACTAAACACTCAACTGAATGGATTTAGCAGCAAATCTTATTGGCAAAAAAACACTGAATTTATGTTTTAAACAAATGCTTTTCTGTTGTGACGGGCTAAATAAGTGGGACATGGCATAAAAACAGCTCCACCCATAACCCCGTGTTTTGTCCAGCTCCAACATGACAACTCACTTGAGCTGCAGGCCTCTAGCTCCTCCTGTGGTCTGTGATGTGTCCCTTCTCCACTGTTCATGTCCCCCAGACACGGTCCAGCTCGGTGAAACAACCTTCCTGCCAGCTTGTGAATAACAGACATCCTAAAAGGCCACAGAAGGCAAACCGACAGCCTTTGTAGCGTTACGTCCCAGCAGTATTTACAGATCTTTTACTAAACTACAAACCCACAAGATTAAACAAAAAAAAAAAAAAACATGTAAAGGTTACAAACTTTCAATAAGCCTGACTGGCTGTGTATAGTCTATAGAACCGGAGAGGAGATGGCCGACTGTGCAAAGCCTGGGCTGGACCTTCCTTACTCCTTCACTTCCTGCCGCAGCTCAGTCTGTCCGCCCTGCTTCTTCCTGTGGGCCAGAAATTAGCCCTCTATACAAGCGCAGTTCCTCACTATACTTTTGTTTTTCCGTCCGTCGGTGTCAGAGAACACGCACCTGAAAAAATCCTCCACAAAAACTTTCCTTTTCCCATAGAAACCAAAATGTCCTGCCATGTTGTGTCTAATCGCTGGCTGCTCTGTGGAAAAAATGACACCTCTGGGTGTGTGGCTCTAAAATCCCTGGTCTGCACCTGTCTCTGGAGATCAGGGTGGACCAACAGCAATCAGGCTGATAAGAATGCGAAGCATGAGATATAGTCAAACTTGAAAGGACCACCTCCTCTGTCCTTCCAATAATTCATTTTGTCCCTACAAAAAAAAAGAAAAAACAACAGAAACTGTGTTCTATTCTAAATCATTCAATCATAAATACAAAACAACTTGCAAACTATGATATCCAAAGGGTCTGAAGTCACAGAGACTGGGGCTCACACCCACACTCTAGCAGTAACAAGTAGCTGATGATTATTTCACAGCTCCACGTTCAGATTTTGCACACTCAGAGACTATTAGTGCTGTTATAAAGAAGCAGATAAAAAGTTACCCTTCTGTAATTCTGTAAGCCTGATGAGATAAAAAAAAAAAAAGAAGTTTAGATCAGTTCTTAAAAACAACCTTTAGATAACTTGTAATAACACTGCATGATGATAAAACTTTGTTCAAGTCACAGAGAACAAAAGCATAAAACAATTGCTCCAGATCAGGGCAGAATATAAACCCAGAAAACACAGGCGACACATACAGGCACCCTTGTTTCAAACTGCCCTCATCACATGGTGTTCAAGAGACTCTTCAACTCCTAAGTTTCTGCCTGGAGTAGATCATCATCATGCATCATATGACTCAGCCCTGGTATCTCTTATTTCTTTGAACTATTAACAAACAACTCAATATTCAATTTGCAACTCACTAAATGCTAATTAAATAACTTCACCTTAATGACAGAACTTTGTGAAACTTTCTACATCTGAATTCTGATGAATATGTATTCTTGTTGCAAAGTGGTGACTTGGAAAAAAGATCTGCAAACCATAAACCTCAAGAAAACCTATGACTTTTCCACAGATCTTGCTGCTGTTGTAACCACTGGTACCTCTGAACATAACCTGGGGCTTAAGATCACGAGCTTTCCCACAGGATGAGACTGAATAGCAGCTACTGCTGATGACTGTGATCCAAATATTTGGCCTGACTTTGCGTGTGAGTGAATGAGATAATCTAAAATCCTGCATTATTTATCAATTATTAGCCCATAAACTGCTGTCATGTCGAGAGAGCATGGCAGTAAATGGTTAAACCCAAAACTATTTACACTTATTTGATGCATAAAATGCTGTTTGTATATGCTTGGATTTTATTTACCATGTTTTTTGTATAATCAGAAACAATATTGTTTTTATTTCATGTAGTAACCATGATCAGAAACTTAACCATGGCCAACTCAATGAAAACAAATCATATCAAGTTATAAATAGCCACTACTACATTATGCAATTATATTATTTTGCTGCTGTCAAACTGGGTGTACTCACCACTTTCCATTTCATTGCCTTTCTTCGCGGTGGGCGTGTTGCCCATGATTGCAGCCTGATAGTGGTGCCTCTCGGTCCGATTGACTCTCTCTGAAAAGTCGCTTGGTTCTAGTAATCCACTAAGGAAGTCGTTGAACTCGACGAAGCTGTCAGCTAGCTATACTAGCTGGTGGTTAGCATTATTAAAAACGAATGCAGTGGAAAATTATTCTTTTCGCGTTTCTTCGTTCAGTTGTGAGTACGGAAAAAAAAAAACTTCAGTCAGAGGACCGTCGCCAATCCTGGAGCTAAAACTGACTGCTGGTTAGCTAAGCTCGCGCGTTAGCTCGCGAAGATAGCAAGCAGATATCAGCTTACTGACGTTAGCTCAAAGAATTCCAACAGAGCGCCGACGAATCCTGCAGTTGTCAATCTGCTTCTCCTTTATTCCACTGGCGGTTCGGTCTTCTCCAATATCCGGTTCCGATGCAAATCGTCGAAATGTGTTTTTATGTGTTTTTTTTTTTACTAGCAAGCTGACATTAGCATTTAGCGTTCCTTGCAGTCAGATCCTGGCCTTAACGAACCAGGTGCTGTCTCGGGCCTTGGATTGACAGAATTTGTTTCTGGTTAACCCGTTTTTTTCCAACAGTCGGTTATTTTCACTGATATGTTTCCATTCGTCCCTTGACAAGCCGTGAAGTGCAACAACAAAATCCTGCGACCGACCACCTGATAGTCGATTCTCCGGATCAACAGACCTCTTCCATTAATCTTCAGACCGCAAGGGAAACTCCAGTCACCCATCCATCCATCTGGTCCCGCCTCTTCTCGTTTCTGATTCGCTGATACTCAAAAATGTCCATGACGAATGACACAGAGAAAGCTCTTATTGGATGAGCAGGAGTGTAACAAAACATTGCATTGATGCGATTGGTTCCTTGAAGCCAATGTCCCGCCCTCCTGACTTGTCACTAACCATTACGCATGTGCGTGTATTTTTGGCTTTAAACTATAAAATACTAGCCTTACACTGATACAATTAGGCAGAGAACAACAGTTACATATTCTACACTGTTCAATGATTGTTTCAGTTATACTGATATTTCAGCTAGTTTACACGGTCAATGTAACTGGGCGTGACGTTAACACGGGCTATTTTTAGTAAAATGTGACAATACGAAGAGAACACAGCTGGCACTTTAGTTCAAATCAGATGTATAAATTCTGAATACAGAAAATAACATTTGCCTGCAAGTGAAAAAAAAAAGAGGCTGGCACAGAAAGATAAAAAATTGATTTTTTTTTATTCGTAATATAAGACTGCAATTTATGGTAGTAAATTGCAGTAAATATGGTACTGCAATTTAAGACTGGTATTTTAAATCAAATCAATTAATGTCGGGACAAGATAAGCATAAAAAAAAATCTGTGCAGCTGTATCATTTTATTGCATGCTTTTACATAATCACATCTTTATAAAGAACAATGATTCCATTTAGATGTTCATAATCTAATCACATCTGTATATCATTTCAGCCTCATTAGAATGTATAAAGGCAGGTCATTTGCTTTGTGTTTTTACATTTTTGATATCTATAAGTAATCCATAGATTATCTGGTAGTATGCCTACAGGTAGAGCCTTTCCTGGCTGACAGGATGGGGGCAGCATGGAGTCTGAAGTAGGATCCACATTTCCAGTCTTTCTGTGCAGCTTTTCCAATTAAGGGTGGACAATTTTAGAATAATTCTCTGGAACTTGAACGTGAGTTACTGGGGTCAAGCAAACAAATCGGGCTTTTGGTATCAGTGGTTAGATAATATAAGTTATGCTGTTATAAATGATGTTAAATATATGCAACTGCCTGGATTTAGCACAGCCAGGATAGTGTTCTGTTGACCGCACAGAATGTGAAACAAGACAATTTGGAAGGAACCTAAGTGTTTAAAAAAAGATTGAAAGACAAACATGTCTTTACTTTCCTCCCTCCAGATGTCCTCTGCATCTAGTTTATGTTTTTGCAACAGATCAGTTGAGACATTAATTTGTGGTAATTTAATTGGTTTCTGGTATAGGGGCCAACGGACACAGAACTAATGTCAACTCACTTTACTGTACTGAACAGATAAAAAAACAAAAAACGTTTTATCTTTTTTTTTTGTTGTATCAAAGGTTGATTCATTTTTTTATGTTTCTGTAACCAACATTCATTATTTTCTATAGCTTTAATGTAAGTTGACAGCACAAATGTCAAACCACATCACATGACTGGAAATCCCTTTAATGTAATTGTAATTTTTTTTCTTCATTAATTCCTATTCTTAAATTTAATGTTTCTTTTATTAGCTTTTAGATAAGGTGGTTATTTGTCAGAAAACTGATATTAAAAAACATTCTTTAAATAGAAATAAAAAGCTGCCATCTGAGTGCCTTCTGGTGGAGAAGAATAGTACTACTGACACAGCTCTGATTCTAAAAGTTACTTGTTTAAAAAGTATAAAATATTGCAAACTAAAATCTTTGTTTAGCACAGTTTATATAAATTAGCATGGGCTGTAAATCTATTGCGGTTATTGGGTGACTGGAGTTTTAAATTACGTGGATAAGAAAAATTAGGACAGCGCACAGCACAATATAAGAAAAAAAACAAACATGAATGTCAGTAATTACCTTTTATCAATAATCACTCTGCATAAAATTGATATTTACAAGTACTAATATCTACATATATTGATTATTTAATAAGTTTTTATTAAAATAGTTATCTATGATTTGACTGAAGACTCCTAGGTGACTTGCAGACACACCCTTCTCTCTTTACCCCATATAAAACAAAATCTAGTTCTGAAAAGTGGACAAATTCCATACTTATCGTCTTTAATGTTAGTATATTGATGTGCATGATTAACCACAGTGTTTTTGTTGTCAAGTTATTGTTAATATATGAAAAATTAAAATGTTCTGAATATTCCACTTTAGAGTATTGCTGCTGTCACCATCTGTATTAGAGGGAAAAAAATGGAAGGGGTGGCCACAGGGGTGGCAAATGATTGGCTAAGGGTGGCCATGGCCCCCCATCCAGCTCTGCTCCTGCCTGTAACCTGCCCTGCCGCCAACAAACACCTTACTATAGACATTATTAATGTTAAGTTTCAGAAAGAGTAGATTTTCTGTTAACTTAACTTCGCTCTTCACCCAAAGATCCTTAAGGAATAATTTATTCATCTCATTCATGTATCGCACCTAGTGAAGAAATAACACGTTGCTGCTTTCGGTATTACACCATATGCTTTACATTATGGGTCCAAATATCTGTACATACCTGTCTGACATCCATATTCTGCCAGAATATAGCACTTTATCAATGTCCTGGTTGTCACATTGGGATTTTTGATTTAGTCCTAATACTTTGGTAAACCTTTTGGCTCAGAGCTTCAATCTTGGTCAGGATTCAGTTCTGCCCAATGCAGCTGGATGCAGTTTTGGTCTCAGTTTTAAACTGAATTTCTTTTAATTTATCCCGACCAAAAAAAAAAAAATGGCAAAAAAATCGGGGAACTGATCACCTGATGATCCAATTCTTTCTTTATGAAAATGGTTTCTGTAAGGAAAAAAAATCTGAAAAAAAAAATAACTCTGGTTTCCAAGGGAATATGAAGAAAACAGCCACACACAGGAATATAACAATGTTTTTCTATTTGTAACAAAACTGCAATCTGGAAATGCACCAAAAAGACAAGGTGATACAGTTCTTACAAAGCTTTTGCTAAACAAAAAAGAAATTCTAATATTTTAAGTGCAATTCATCAGAAATATTATTAAATTACCAAAACTCGAAATGCATGTTGATGTTTACAATACTTCAGCGCAGTAACATCAAATCAGTTACAAATCAACTCTGCAACCAGAACCTGTGGGCAAGTTATACGCAGCTGTTAAATTTAGTGCCGCTGTATCATTTTTCTTTGCCGTTTGTTTTTCACACTTCAAAGTTGACACATTATCACAAGAACTCCACCTTCATAAAGAATAATGATTCCATTAGGATGTTCACACTTAAATGGAATAAACACAGATTGCGAGTCCTTTTTTTTGCCACAGTCAACCTTAAAAATAAGGTAATTTGCTTTGAGTCGTCGCTTTTGGAGAATCTCTATAAGCAATCCATAGAGTTATCTGGTAGTATGCCCACAGGAGGGGCCTTGCCTGGTAAACAGGATGGGGGCAGCATGGAGCTTGACGTAGGATCCACGTTTTCAGAGTCTTCCATTTTCTCTGCGCAGCCTTCCCAGTTTATGTGGAATCTTGTTACACGTGGGTTTGAAGCTAGAATATTTCTCTGAAGCTGAAAATATAAAACAAAGCAAACAAGAGAAACTGTTATGATGGAGCAGTAAAGTTGACTGCATATATAATTAGGTTTTATGTGTAATCCTCGCAGATATTAGAATAAAAAAATGTCAAGAAAAGTTAAAATTTTGGGCTTCATGAGATTTTTTTTAAAGCCACAACAAAAAGGAGGACAAGGACATCTCTGCACCTTATCGCCACTTGAACCTGACTCAATGACAGTAGCATTTTTGGTCAACCACACACCAGAGAAGGAAACCACCAGCAAACAGAAATGCCACCCTGGTAAGACCATTTTTCTTAGTGTTTTTTTTTTTTGTATATACAAAGTTATTTTAACCCCAATATTATGTTTTAATGTTATTTTGAGTGCTTGTTATTGACATTTGTTGTCTCCTAATGTGTTGTTTTGTTTGTTAATCGCAGGCACCGGTGACACACCAGAGGGTAATACATGTAGGGCTGCTGCAGCAGAGTTTTTTGTTAAAAAGGAAAATAAAAGAAGGTATGGTTCTACAAGAAGACTCACCTGTGTGTAGTCCGGCTTAATTGGAGGGTTTTCTCGAAGCTCTGGGTCTGTGTATTCATTGTTCACATAGTAACCAATGCGAATAAACTCCTGGCCACGATATGTGCATGTAATGAGAACTACAGTTACGCCAACGGCATCACTTTCAGGAATCAAACCAGTGTTTGGGGCATCAGCCTGTCAACAGAAACCAAAAAAAAAAAAATAAATAAATCTTAGAAAGGCTAAGTAAATAGCAACATTCAGAGTACTTGTAACATTGAACGCACCTGAAACACAAACATGTGTCTGCCAGCAGGTACAGGACCAACTAAAACAGAGTCCAGGATTTGGTCGTACTCCTCACTCTCTGCTGAACCAACATAAATGATCTTCCATTCCAGGTCTAATAAAAGACATAAAATACCATTAGGAATGAATAAAGAGGAGTACAACACATGGATGTGAGGTTAAATTTAAGGCGGTTGTTCACCTTTAGGCATAAAGAGTAAAAAAACAAACTTATATTGATTAAAGAAGCATGAGGCTTAGTTTCCACACATGGGCTAACAGATACCACACCCTGACCTCATGGAGACTCTGAGATACGCTGAAGAACATTTTCAGCTCCAACACAAGTTTCCCTAAACATCACTGTAACTTTGAATGAAAATAGATGCACGTCTGTGTGCGCTTATTAAAACAACTTAACAGTAAAAGAAAACTTTTAAGGCATCCGATGCAGCCTAAAACTTTTATATGGACCTCTCTTTATTTTATTTCAGCTGTAGATAATCAGGTAAAAAGTTACATATTTTGTATTTTTGGAATCGACCAGTCTTCACATTGTAGATCATACAGACCTTGATGCTGTTTGAATAGTCTGCAGAAATAGCATTTAAAAGCCTTTTTTTGTTTGTTTTTTTTGTTTTTTTTTTTACATAATTGTATTTAATCCAGGATCCTGCTGTCAAGCAATCAGACGCTCTCAGATTGTCCCTGGTTCAAAGAAAAAATTATTAATAATCCTATCTCTGGGTTAGTTGCATCTAAATTATAAAATTATTTACTAGACCATTGTTTATAGTGTATTTTATATAATAATTTTGATATTCTACTATTTGAAGATTACATGGATGCAGGGTAAGATTTCAGATTTGGTTTCATATTTCCAGTAGAAGAGAAGATTCTTGTGTTATATCCCTACTCATCAGGAGAATGGACGACTGTCGCATTATGTTCAACAAAACCAGCAGATGTTGGAGATTCCTGTCACTATTTTAATCAACCAAATGACCAAATTCAGCATTTTCATCCATTATCTGTTACTGTACATTCAATCAGATAAAAGGCTTTGGATCTGAACGATTTTCAAGGCTATCTGTCTAATTTCAATACCATTATGTGAGATCGAAGTCAGGTAGTAAAGTAAAGTAAAACTGGATACTGAAACTTAATCAAAAGATATTTCATCAAAGCACAACTGTAAATATGTGTTAACTTTGGAACCTATTTCCTCTCCTAAATTAGCTCTTTATTATGTTTGAAGTATCACATTATGTTAGAAAACAATTTTGAATTACTTATCAAAATGCTTGAAAAACTTGACTGATTTTTTATTTTTTTTCCAGTTTAATATGGAAAAAAGTCTGAATTCTGACTTTAATCTCAGAATTCTAACTTTATTCTCAGAATTCTGACTTTTTCATCAGAATTCTGACTTTAATATCAGATTTCTGACTTTAATCTTGGAATTTTGGATCTTAATGTAGATGGGCACCATGAAGGAAGAGATGTGGGAGCACTCAGCTTCACTGACAAAGGTGTTTGAGAGGGTCAGTAACACATTGCTGGAAAATTATGCAATTAGGCAACTTTTTACGTGCCCGAGGGGTCTGCAGTGATGCCATTTCATTAATGGAAGAGCAGAAGGTGATTAAAACAAGAGAGATAATCTCTAAAACAGACGTGGGTATGGCTTGATGCTAACATGTTTGTTAGCTGTCAGAATTCAGAGATTAAAGTCAGAATTGTGAGAGAAAAAAGTCTGAATTGTGAGAAAAAAAGTCAGAATTCTGAGATTGAAGTCAGAATTCTGACCCTTTTCCCCATATTAAAATGAAAAAAAAAAAATAATTTTTTTTCAATTTTTTTTTTTCAGTGTCCCTAATCCTCTTCCATACCTGGATGACTAAGAACCTTCACCAGCATTTAGATGAGTAATTCAAATTTATTTTCTCAAATAATTTGATACTTAAAACATAATAAAGATCTAATTTAGAAGATGAAATAGTTTCCAAAGTTAAAACATATTTTGAGTTGTGCTCTGTTGAAATATCTTTCTGAGATTAAAGTCAGAATTCTGACTTTTTTTCCCCATATTATACTATAATAAAATGTAAAAATCAGTTAACTCTTATTTTTTAGTGGCCCTAATCCTCTTCCGTATCCAGGTCATAGTCATTCCAAAAATAGAAATTTAAAAACAATCCCAGGAAATGGAAACTTTGGAAACAAAGTCCAGTGGATTCTTTTTCTTTTTTTTTTGGAATACTTATCAAAATATTTTTCTTTACAGCACGAAGTCATTTAAATAACTGCTTACTTTCAGTAAACTGATATGGGAATGTCATTTGTAACTTCTGTCTCAGCAAACCACATCTACAGTGAAACGAAACAGTAAATACAATGCAGCCAAATCTATCCTGAGGAATAATGACGTCAGTTTTACCGTCATATCAGAGTAAACTGTAACTAAAGTAAGCTGATAGCCGTTAGCATTCGCATCCAAACATGTATTGTGTGCGATGGTACCCACCTTCAGGGAGGTCTTCCATGCACTCGAAGGTGATTTCAAACTGAAAGGGGTTTCCAAAAGGGCTCGGGTTGTCTAAAACAGCCACATTCAACACTTGAACCTTTGCCATTGTTACTACGGTGCTTTTATCCGGAGCTAATAAAAACAAACGTCCAGTTTCCCGGGAGAGCTTTAACAGCAGCACAGGAACTCGATAAACAGGTCTACCATGGGCACATCCTTTGGCGTTCAAACTCGTACCTTAATCACACCGATAATATTTTAACTACCTACAATTTCAAAGCTAAACAAGACCGCTTATGTTGGAATTACACGTTAATTTGCCGCCCTCCCGCCGCTTTGACTGTCCTACCCAGATGTCACCGCGAGTATGGCAAGCCGTAAGCACCTAATCACTCTCTACTGATCACGCTTACTCTTTACTGACACCCAGCGGTGAAAATATGAAACGTCACTTTTAAACCTTTTTTTTTTTTTTTTTACATGTAAACAAGGTTGTCTTTTGCTTGGAAAAGTTAAGACAAATTGTCTGAAATATCGATATGTATTTTGTTAACCTAAAAGAAAGAATTTAAATATGATGTTTTGTATTTTCATCCTTAACTGATGTTTGTTTTTAAAGCAAATCTATAAATATTGAAATGTACCCTTGCATTATAAATGATAAACATTATTTTAAATTAACCTATAGTTTCTGGTTACGAAGGAAAAAAAAAACATATTTTACTATTGCGCAACTTTTTTTTTTTTTTTCACTTGGACCAAAAACTATTTGTAGTGAGTTCTATTTATTTTTAGGTTACATTTTGTGTCCAAAAACTTAACATCAGGACTAATGATTGTTAGGAAATCTTATAATATTTGTGTAAGGAATGTGAGAAGATTTTATCAATCTTATTCAAATGTCTGTTAAAATCCTATATAAAATGTATTATATATTTTTATTATATATATTTATTTCATGGGTCAATTTGTTTATTGACTATATACCGTTTAAATCCATGGAAATAGTAATTATATTAAAACAGCATACAAGAGATAATCCATTTCTTTTTTTTCTTTCTTTTTTTTGGGGGGTTTAAAATTCAGTCTCTATATAATGTACACCCAACATGTTTTGCTTTTTGCATCAAAACCCACAAATTTATGCAAAAACATTACAGCTAAAGTTAAAAGCTTTATGTTGGACCATTTTCTTGTACCAATTAATCAACATCATGCTGCTAATTAAACATAGATAATTTTTATTTGCAAAAAGGCACTGTATGGAGTTTCATGGATCCTGAATGTTACCCTTCTCTCACCTTTCCCAGCCATTTTTCCCAGCATAATATTTTACTCCTGCATCATTAATTGCCAATAATAAGATAAAGTAAAAAAAGAAAGAAAGAAAGAAAGAAATCCACCTCCTGTTAGTTTCCACAGGAAAGCATTTAAAACAGAATGACAAAGTGCTTGATCCAAACATGCAGTAATTAAACCTGAAGCATGCAACATTTTCTTTGCCCCCCCGCCAGTCTAAGAAGTTCAGATTACTGGAGGATTAAAACCCAGTGGACCTGCTGGCCTCCTAAATTCATCCTTCAAATATCCCAGGAATTCTGAGATCCTTTCTGATGTTTGGAATGGTTGGACCCCGTGGAGGCGCTGTTTAGCACCTCCCTTATGAGCAGGTTGTTAGGTAAGAGCAGGATAGGGAGTTAAACACTGTCCTCCTCCAGGTAGGGGAGCAAGTGGCAGAAACCAGGATTAATCACACCACATTATAGGTCCTTTATAAGAATTAGGAGGAAACGGAGTGGGATATTTTCTTTTTTTTTTTCCATTTAAAGTCTAAAGGAGGAGGGAACTGTTCTGCTTCATTTGACTGAACCTTTTTTCCCCGACTTTGGCACAAAGGAGGATCTGTGCGCCCGGCTGCAGGTAGATAACTGCGCGCAGGTAACATGAAACTGAAGCGTCTGACCAATGAGGTTCTTTGAGAAAGGAAAAAAAAAAGCTTTGCATAAAATATCAACTGGAAGAGCAGCTTAGGCTGTAGTCTGACGGTGTATTTCAGTTCTTTAAGTTTGCTTTTTGTTGCTCTTTTTTTTTTTTAATCTGGATGCTCTTTTCTGCTGAAAAGTGAGGAGGAAGCTGCCAATAATAGAAGGATCAACCTGCTCCATGCCCCCAACTTCCACCATCCTGATCAAAACAGGTAGCTGCTTCATTTATTCAACAGATCTTCAAAGTATTACTGTAAACTTTGTATTTTCAATTGGTATTAAAATTACAAACTATTTCCTATTAATAGCTTCTTATTTTCAAAACACTGTGAGCTGTTAGATGATGATTCAGCAGCAGGATGAATGTGAGTCAGTGTTGTGGTATCAGCTGCCTGACGCAGCCACACAATACATGGTGTCTGACTGAACGAACAAGGACATTTCCTCCACTTTAATAATAATAATAATAATATTGTGTTGCAGCTCTTAAAAGGAGGCGCTGAATTCTCCCAGTGAGAGGTGGAAGAGGTGAAATGGACCCAAGCTGATGCCCGGTTAGCCCAATCCGCCCTCAGTTGGCCCTGCAGAGATGGCAGCATTTCCTGAGGTGCTGCCTTTACCTGAAGCCGTGGTTGGGAGCGTTTTACTGCTGGTGCTGAGCAGTAATCCAGTGTGGGGTGAGTAAGCAGCCATTCTCAACACTCCCATACAAATGAGCTATCCATCTGACCACACCTTGACATACGCAATCATACCTTTAAATCTTTCCCAAAAGCATCTCTGGAGATCAAAGCCGATCCATGTAAAGGCTTGTCAGCATTTTCTAAGAATAGTGGATTTAAAGACACAGTTTGTTTCAAAAAGGTATTTAAACCCAATTGAATCCTACATGCAGAACCAAATCTGTTTTGCAGTGTCCCTCCTCTGACCCCTGGCTGTTATCAAGTTGTACTTTCGTCCTTAGAGAATCTCACTCTTTGCCGTTTAGTGAATGATTTACTCAGGATACCTTCGGAACAGGTTTCAGTTTTCAAAACAAAACTTTCCTTTTTAACACGGCTCTTTAGTATGCCGAACACAAACAAAACAGGCACATTAGAGTTGTTTTCCCTCTTTATTGTTCAAACTGGTTGACTCTGTTTTCCCATTTTCCTCATCTTGCTGCTTATTTGCTCTGCCGGTGTAGAAGTTACAATGAAGCTTAATGTGGTAAGTGAGCGGTCACATGGCTGGATGAGGATCAAATGGCTGATAAGCAGCACCTAACTGGAGGAGTATCTGGAATGCTGGTTGCTCGAGAGTGGGCAGTAGTTACAAAAATAGCTTTAGATTTGGTTTCATTGTCCTGATCTGTGAACCGTTGGTAAAGATATGATTGTAAAATGAGAGGGAATTAGTTTAAATTGATAGATCTTTTTATTGTGTTTTTAGTTCTAAAAAATAGAATCAAAACTATTATAGTCAATAAACAAATCAGTCAACTAGAACTATCTAAGAAAAAAACATGAAATAGAAAAAAAAAGAAAGGACAGGCTTAGAAAACTTTGGACTCAGGCCTCAGCTAAAGTTAATAGGAAAATAACTTTGGAAATTTATCAAGAGAAAAAATTTTTAAAAATGAAATAAGATAGGAGATTTCATGTCACGCTAATCATCTGTCATAGGTCCTGGCAAATGGGAATTATAGCCTCAGTTCTAAGCTATAAGAAGTGGCACCAGGTGTGGTCTGCTGCTGCTGTGGTCCAGCCTTTAAAGTTGATATTTCATGTGTTGAACTATAAGGGTCGTTATTGGAGCCACAGCCACCTTTCAATCACCTCACAGTCATCTGTCCATTCTCCTCCCATCCCTGACATAAACAAGGCATTTATTTTTTTCAAACAACTTCTGCTTACTGGATATTTCCATTTCTTTTTACTATTATCTGTAAACATGGGGAGATCAGCCGTTTCTAAGGATAAACAGATAACTGGTTGTCCAGCACCAATAATCATGCCTTCTTAAAGTCCTGAAACATCCTTCTTCCTCTTTCAGACTTTCACACTTTGTTTTAACAAGCTCACAACCAGCCATGCCGAATGAAGAGGCTCGAGAGCATAGATTAAAATTTTTTTAACCTATTTTTTTTTTCACTATAATGGATCTACAAAAAAAGAAAATTACGGTAAATGATACAACTAGGGCTGAAACAATTAATCGTATAAAGAGTGATTAATCGATTATTCAAATAATCATCAATTCATTTAGTAATCAATGAATCGTTAACTGGAGTACAGAAACTATAAAACATGCCTTTAGCTGATTGAGCGACCCAACTTGAGAAGCAATTATACCAAAATTTAAGACAAAAAAACATTTGTGTCCATCAATATGCTCTATCCAGAACTCCTCAAGCGGAAAAATGTTAGTTTTATCTGGTTTAATTTTGTAAAAAGTCTTCTTTAAGGAAGCTCTGGCTATCCGGTTTATGATCGATTAATCTGAAAAATAACAGATTAATCGATTTGCAAAATAATTGTTAATTGCAGCCTTAGATAAACCTGAATTTACAGTGAATAACTTTGTTACTTTGCTTGTAAACGTAATGTTTAACTTATTGAGTTATCCTGTGGAAACCTTAATGATTGTTTTACCTAACAAGTCAAATTATTGAATTGCTGAATAAAATAGCACAGAGGTTTATTTCATGTTAACCTCCAACAGTAAAAAAAAAAACAAAAAGCAAAAAAAAAACAAAACAACTAAACCCACCATGATCATTTATATACTGCGTTTTCTGCTTGCATACAGAATTTGGCTACAGGTTAAAAGACTGTGATCCTGATCTACTAAGATCCCAAATATGAAGCACTAAATTGCTTTAGCAAACAAAAAATGCACTGCAATTAGCGGGCATGTTGTGGGCGATCTACTAAGTTTGTGTGAACAATTGATAACAGATGGAAAAGGGGACCTGTCTGCTGCAATGAAGTGAGGATTTTTATTTGCTATTTGCTTTCACCATTAAGAGTTTCTGAGACCAGAGCGAATTTAATTTGAGCCCCAAAGGCAGCTGCAATTTGCAAAAGCACTGAGCGCTGATGGCTGGTGGTCGCTATGTGGAGGAGATGCAGATGAGAAGAAAAAACACCTTAGCTATTTAAAAAAATAAAAAATAAACAATACAAATATCTAATAATAGAAAACTTGGAGGCACTAATATGCAGAAGAATTGCTGCAACCAGTCAGGGATCAGGGTCATCATTTTAAATTCAAAGTAACCAAGTTTTCTAGCTTAAAAGTACTTTTGAAAAACAAAGGGAAAATATTGGGTAGTTTACCAGCAGACATCTTAAAAATTCATTTTGAACATAATGACAAAACAGAAGCTCAAACCAGTGCCTGGTTACTAGATCAGCTTTGTTGAATCTATCAAGTTTCCATGTATCTTATTAGATCAGGACATGAATGGAGAAGAAAAAAATGCCTGACAATCACTTTTTAATCAGTTTTAATGTATTTATTTTCTTTACAGGAAATTCCACAGCTCCAACAACTTTTACCACTGTTAATAATGATACGGTAAGGAAACAGTTTTACAGCATCCTCCTCCATTAATATGATCTATGCTGAAGAAATGCGGAAAATAAATTAATCATGTGATTGCAGGAGGGCACCTGGAGGTAGAAAAAGTTGAAAAACACAGCACATGATTGTGAAAATTTAATCTCAAACAGTAGATTTCAGAATAATCTGGTGCCACAGCTTGGGTTTGTAGAAAATAAAATACAGCCAAAGCATTTTTTTAACTTATAAGTTACCTTTGAAGCAAGTAAGTTGCTGTTTGTCAGGCCTATAAATAAAACTCACACAGACTGACATTACTACCTTTGTTACAGCTGTTATAAATGATCCCCCTGGGGATGAATAAAGAATCCTTTAAGTCTTATTTCTCTTCACCTCTCTTCAAAATAGGAAATGAAATAGAAGATTTAATTCAAGGAGGCGTCATGCAATATGATAATCTTGAGTGATACTACAAAATTTCACAGTATTTACATGAATAATTTCAAGAAAATGTTTTAAAAACTATCCAACTGATGAGATTAAAGCAGTGTGGCAAACAACCAGTTTGCCAAATATGGTTTTAATAGAGCAGTCTGCTCTGTGCTTTATACAGCCAGAGGAAACTGCATAGAGCAAAGTTATTTCAAGATTTTTCAAACATCTTCACCATGGGCACCATAGGTGTGGACCATGCTGTATGTTTAAGAAATGTTAGTAATTTCTGTTATTTATTAACTACTTGTAACTGTTTAACTCCATCTAGGCTCAAGGACCAAACATTGCAGCCATCGTGGCCCCGACAGTTACCCTGGGAGTTCTTGCCATCGTTCTGGCTATTCTCGGCTGGCTGTTCTTTGTGGTGAAGAAGAAAAGACAGACTGAAGGGACGTATCGACCGAGCGCCGAGGAACAGTCTGGCACTCGCAGCGTGGCTGCACCAGATGCCTTAAAGCTACCAAAGGAGGAAAGACTCATTTGAGATTTGTGCGAAATACCAAAAAGGACAAAAAGCTGCAAACACTTCCATCTTTAGACTGATAAGCTGAGGAATAACTCCTGGTACGAGATAGGACGGGGAGTGAGTGATGCATGACGCATGAACGTATTGCTTCCTTATTTTTAACAAGCCTTAAATTGTTCCTGCCCAGCACACCACACAGGAGCGCTGGATATTTTAGAATGGGAATACAGGGCAATTATATATTTCAATCAACTCTGAATGTTAAAAAGCACACTTCAAACTGCAGTATTTTATAGGCACTAACAAATGTAGTTTAGATATGTTTTCTATATTTGTTTTAGTAGTTAATTCAAAATGTAGCCTTTAGTCCACTTGATTAAGCCCATATGAAATCACTTGTTTAAATGTGCTGGTCTCTAACTTCAAACTCATTTTTTTGAGTTTTTTAAATTTGATTTAATTTTAATGAATACAACCAAAAATAATTTCATTTTAACATGAAACCTCTAGCTTTGACTTTCTCAAAGCATAAGCAGAAAGCTATGAGATGTTTACATTTTCAAGTATTCTCTGAGCAATCATTATTTAAAGTGGCATGCTTTAAACCTCAGATCAATTCATTGTAATCGAGCAGACATGTTCTACAGTGCCTTTGCATGTTTATTTATACTTTTACCAATTAAATAGTGAGATATTTGTACGTTTTATTTGTGTTATTAATCATTTAATCAAATATTGCCTTAAAGATGATGAAAATGTGGCTAATTATTAGCTGAAGTTCTGTTTCCTTTGGATTAATTAAAAAACAAATCAAAAGGAGCGGTTTTTATTGCCCTACTCACATGCAGGATGACAGAATAAGAACCATATCGATGTACTTGCACAAAAAGTCTCAAAACACTCAAATAGCTGTGCAGATAGGCCTTATCTGTAACCAGAATGTGAAAAGTGGACAAAAAGAGACATTGTTAGCTTATCTTATGAGAAACCAGCAGAAAGAAAGTCCTGTTCCCGTCTGCCAGTCAGTGTCCTAATTCATAAAAAACAGACAGACTGAACTGTTGTGTTTCTGGGATTCAGTTTACACCACAGACCTCTGTGACGGAATGATGATTCAGTCGGATGAATGAATCGACTCAGATAACTCCAAATAAACGTGATACCGCTATCTTGTCATCAAAACACAATGCACTGATAATTCCTCGATGAGATCTGAGTAAAAACAGCTGATCTAAATAAAAGTAGGATATTTTGGGAAACGGTGGGTTCTGTTATATCTTGCATAAAACTAATGGAAAAATTATCATTACAGTAAAATGTGTAAGTGGAGTTGCGATCTGGGTCGCCTCAGGATGTAGGTGAACTGTCGTAACAGATGAAAACATCAGTTTTGATTTTCACTAGATTATCCTGAAGAAGAATCTAGCTAAAAAAAATTTTAAGACAGCCTTGGAGTTGCTCGGTTGAACTCTGGTCTTAAATTCATGTAAGATGATGTCATGCGAGTCATGCTTCATCATTTCCTTGGATGATAATAATTAATGCATTAATTCGAACAGGCAAGATTTTAAGTTGAGTCGCTAAGAATTTCTATGGGCTGTAAAAGACTCATAGCAAATGCGCAGTCAATTAATAAGAGTCTAACAATTCGCCCCAGTTTGAATTAAATCAAGGTTAGAATTAAGTAAATAATAAAAAACTCTTTAGGGGTTTAAAATAGAGAGTCCTTGAAATCTATTTAAAAACAAACCATACATAGAAAAGATCCCAGCTGTTTTTGCAATAGATTTAAACAGATTAAAAAAACTAAAAGATTGTACAAATCAATTACATTAATCCTTAGTAAGTGAATGTGTTCAAGCAGTTTTATATCTTTTACAGGTACAATACTGCAAAGAAATGTGTTTTATGGTAGGCAAGTATAGGCATATTTAAACTAAGCAAACTTTTCTTAAGGATGGTGAGAAATCAGAGCTAAGGCTAAGGCCTGCCCTGTAGTTTGAGGATTATTGAGCATTCCTCTTCTGCTACGCTGGAGAACCGTTCTACCAGGGGCCAAGGTGGGCCATCAGCTGTTAGAGTGACCAGGAACAGGGCTTGGCCTTCTCTGGGTGAACATGACTGGTGCTGGGAGAAGGGTCCAGTTCCCTCTCCTTATCTTTATTTTGACTTGTCTGTTAAAAGGACGCATTGAAGTTTGTTCCTAATCCAATCCATCAATTCATGTCGTCTAAACTGCGGTCAAGTTTGGAGGTGGAGGAATCATGATTTGTGCTTGTTTTAAAGACAATGGTAACTGAGTCAAGAATTAACCCCTAGATACTTAAGAGTAGCAATCATAGATCCATGTTTTCTTTTACAGTTCAAACTTGGCTTAAACCAGGTCAACCCAGGAAAATGATCTACAGAGTAGACAAGAAAGAAAAAACTCATACCATATTTGTAGTCCAGACTTCAACCCACATGAAATAATGTGGAAGTAAAACTACCGTGCATAGATTAAGTGAATCCAGTTTAGGCTTTTTGAGTTTTATTTTTTTGCAGTACATTTAGCTATTTTTGCATCCCCCCGCCCCGTGAGGTTGGATTTAAATACATTTAGAAACCAGTGGAGGCAGAGTAATTTTCTTTTGTTCCTTCAATTAACTTGCAAACTGTCCACACCAAAATCACCACAAACAATTAATGGAATGCCTGAAAAGTACACAAAAGTACACTTGATAGGGTCCAGCCTACCATATAAAACCATTGTAATGAGGGACAGTAGCCGTGTGGTGGTAAAATATGGCTGCAAATTTGGAGGCACCACATATGTCCTGCTAACAAGGTGTTAAAGTTCAAATCATTAGTGCATTACTGAACTTTTTGCATATTCCATATAGATTATGTACAGGCAATAACTTCTATACTAATGGTACCCCAAATAATTTCATCAATAATAAATAGAATATTTAAGTAATATTGTTAGAGTACATTCATTTTTGCATAAGTTCTGCAAATATTCCACTCCATTAGAATTAGATTGCAACACACATCTCTGAATTTATCTTGAAGATTGCCTACTTGTCTACCATTTATGATCTTCTGCATGAAGTAAAGTCATGAGTCATACAGAAGTGGACTTTAGATCCCATTCCTCCAATCTGACAATATTTGACTTTTTTTTTCCCCATCTGAGCTTATGTTTTCAATGAATTCCAATTTAGACTAAATATCAAGAAATATTCAAATAGTACTAAAATACCTAGTAGATACTAATTATTACCTTTGAGCCCTTCAATAAATGTATATTGACTGTGACACATAAGTTTGAGATCACACTGAATGAACTCACGCATAAAACAGGCCTTTCAATGTGATTTTATTCAATTCTCCATTTTCCAGGCTTCACAGTTGAAATCACTTGCTTTTGGACATGGTAAGGCAATGACAGGACAAATGTATGGAGCTTGATAATCCAGTGCTTTCACAAAGAACAGAACTCTGTAACCAATTACATCACTAGTACCAGTTAACATCAACATCTAACACTAGAGTAATGACAATCTAGTTTGTTCAGAGTGGAGAACCTTTCAGTACCAGCAGGGGAGGGGTAAGAGGTAAAAGGTTGGGGGGTGTGAAATGAGGTATGGCAGCTGTGTGCGTTGAGGTTATCTTATGCGACTTCCTCCTCTCCCTCCTCTTCGAACTCGCCCTCCTCAGCGGTCGCGTCCTGGTACTGTTGGTATTCAGACACCAGGTCGTTCATGTTGCTCTCAGCCTCGGTGAACTCCATTTCATCCATCCCTTCGCCTGTGTACCAGTGGAGGAAGGCCTTGCGGCGAAACATGGCGGTGAACTGCTCTGAGATGCGTTTGAACAGCTCCTGGATGGCTGTGCTGTTGCCAATGAAAGTGGCGGCCATCTTGAGGCCCCGCGGAGGGATGTCACAGACTGCGGTTTTCACGTTGTTGGGGATCCACTCCACGAAGTAGCTGCTGTTCTTGTTCTGCACGTTCAACATTTGCTCATCCACCTCTTTCATGGACATTCGGCCCCTGAAGACTGCGGCGACGGTGAGGTAGCGGCCGTGGCGCGGGTCGCAGGCGGCCATCATGTTCTTGGCGTCGAACATTTGCTGGGTGAGCTCAGGCACTGAGAGCGAACGGTACTGCTGGCTGCCTCTGCTGGTGAGGGGGGCGAACCCTGGCATGAAGAAGTGCAGACGGGGGAATGGCACCATGTTTACAGCTAGCTTACGGAGATCGGCGTTGAGTTGGCCAGGGAAACGCAGACAGGTGGTGACCCCGCTCATGGTAGCCGACACCAAGTGGTTGAGATCTCCGTAGGTTGGAGTGGTGAGTTTAAGCGTACGGAAGCAGATGTCGTAAAGGGCCTCATTGTCAATGCAGTACGTCTCATCTGTGTTCTCTACCAGCTGGTGGACGGAGAGGGTGGCGTTGTAGGGTTCTACCACCGTGTCGGACACTTTGGGTGAAGGCACCACGCTGAAGGTGTTCATGATGCGATCGGGGTACTCCTCACGGATCTTGCTGATCAGCAGGGTGCCCATCCCAGAGCCGGTACCTCCGCCCAGCGAGTGAGTAAGCTGAAAGCCCTGGAGGCAATCGCAGCTTTCGGCCTCTTTCCGAACCACATCCAGGACAGAATCAACCAGCTCTGCTCCCTCTGTGTAGTGACCCTTAGCCCAGTTGTTTCCAGCTCCACTCTGACCTGTAGACCAGAACGTTCCACTTTATTTGAGTCACACTGAAGATGAAAAAAAAAACAAAAAAACCCCCAACAAATTCCAATTACATACCAAACACAAAATTGTCCGGCCTGAAGATTTGCCCAAATGGACCAGATCTGACAGAATCCATCGTACCAGGTTCCAGATCCACCAGGATGGCACGGGGCACATACTTCCCACCTGAAAACAGGCAAAAATCTCTTAAACTATGAAATCATGACATTTTTTCCCCAGCTTTTCATCCAGCTGGCTCTGCAGCCTACCTGTGGCCTCATTATAGTAGACACTGATCCTGTCTAGCTGCAGGTCGCTGTCTCCATGGTAGGTACCGGTGGGATCGATGCCGTGCTCATCGCTGATTACCTCCCAGAACTGTGGAGAAAAAGAGGCGTGGCGAGTCAATTCTGAGGGAAAACAACAAGCAGACTTCACATTCTCCTACTGCCATGAAATACATGCATAAACCAAGCAGCATTTTCAAAAATACAGGCTTATAAAAAGCAGATAAATTATAAAAAAAAAAAAAAAGAAAAACAAACAACCATCAAACATATGACAGGCAAATGTCATTTTGGTGATTTTTTCATTTTGTCATTTTTATAAATAAATTCCAACATATATTCAATGTTATATTAAAAAAACACTATAACAATCTAATTATGATTGCTCAGGCAGAAAAGATTAGACTGAAAATGGTTTGATAGAAATAGGTCAGAAATGAGGGGGGGATGGGAGTCAGCTTCTTCATCAACAATAAGGTTTCACCACAAACGGTCTGCTTTCAAATAAACTTTGATGCAACATAAAGGATAATATATTTATAACTATTATTTTGAATGCATTTATGAGAAAATATAGTACATTTTATTTTTTTTATATAAAATAACAACAGTGGATGTTCTGCACTACATATCTTTCAGTCGGTTTGCAGATTACTGCAAGTTGAATTTGACCCTTTCTGTGCAAAGCAACAATCTGATCGCGATATCTAACCGAACTCGGTTCCTTCTAGAAGATTCCGAGAGGATGGATTAGTGCGCGACGACGCATTTATGTGATCTTTCCACAATGCAAGGAAGAAAAAAAGAAGATATAAGCGCTGCAAGAACTACCTTTGCTCCAATCTGGTTTCCGCACTGGCCGGCCTGCAGGTGCACAATTTCGCGCATTTTGACAGAGAGATAAAAGGATGGTCGAAGAGGAGCTGGGAATCTGAGCGGCAGAGAGAGACGTGATGCTGGGTCCCTGCTGCGCAGCTGCGGTTGATTATTCTGCAGGATTTGATGCGCCGCCTTTAAGATTGTCTCTACTGGCCTGAATCGGTGGTGCAACCTGACGTCATCGCCATGGTAACCAAAAGACCGGAGGAGAGATGGGTGGGAGGAGCCTGGCCCCCGTGGAAATGGCGGATAGGGTGAGAGGGGGTATGCATCACTCCTCTAATAAATACTGACCCCAAACCAGAATGCAGGCATGAGGAGGAAGTCAAATGAACTGCTCATGTTTGGCATTTAATTAGATAAATGCATGCAGGCATTTATGAAGTTATGAATACAACACCCACGTTGAGCAAATCCAAAGAATAAAGACTTTAGAGGTGATATTTAATCTGCAGCTTTGTGGGTGATGTGCAACAAGAATCCGGGTATCATTTCACATTTCATATTGATGCCAAACATTTTCCTTCATGGGTCTCTTCAGTCTGATCAATACAACATCTTAATTACACTTTGATATACTGCAAGAACAAAATAAATGCACCCAAAACATGAATGAAATTAGTTTATTTGTTTCTGTTGTTTTTGGTAAAATATAAGAACAGCTAAGAGAGTTAGGCCTGCGCAAGGTTTTCAAAAGGTCTGGGAAACTATTGCTATGAAGCTCTGTAAAAAGATGCAAGGACAAGTGGCTGCGTGAAGGCAAAGTATGTAATCATTTGAACTTAATCCTATAAAGGAGATAAGTCTAAAATAAAATACACAGACAATCTAGTTCACCCGCACTTCCATTCTCTCTTCTAACACTTTCAAACCAAATGCTCCCTGTTTAAAATCTATTTCATCTTCCACCAAACTTTCTTTTATTGCAGTTAAAAAAAAAGATTAATGAGGAATACCTGAAAAAGGAATGAACAATAACACTAAGATTTTGACTATTATTTTTAGATTAAAGTCTGAAATACAGTGAATCTCAAGCCTTTCTCCCAATTCATAGCTTATGTGACATAAAAATCAAATGATTAATTATTTCAAAGATTTTTCTATCTTAAATTTGGTCTTTATACTGAAAATAACTGTAAATTTATTATTTTTTTTTGAGCAAAAAAAGGGCAAGAAAATGCAATAAAATAGCAGCATAATGACTCCCCATTACTAAGGGGTGGACCTGTTCTTTCGGTTTGCATGTTTTCTAAGCCTTAACAAGGCTTTGTTGGGCTACTCTACAAAGCTTAGAAGTCAACGCTAATCTGGACATTTTGAATTGAAAAAGCTTCCTGGATGGGAAGTAAAACGTCTTCAAACTTGGAAAACAAAGTGTTGTGGGTTTTTTTTTTATTTTTTTTTTTTAAGTTTTTGACCTTTTTTGGAATGACCATTCTAGAACTTTGTTCAACAATGTCTTATGGTCTGATGAAATCCCAAAAGATTTGCAGGAAAACAACACTGACGCAGCCTCTGTATATTTCCTATTTTCAAGAGTTCAAAATGTCACTTCCCTAAGGTTACGTTAACGTCAGATTCAAATAGTTTCACCACTTTTACCTCTATGTCCTCTAAGTTAATACTCATTTGCCAAAGGAAACTATTAAAGCCCCAGTTGTTTAAAGAAGTTTGTTGTTGTGCAGCTGTAAAGAATTGACACAGATGTAAGCACTGAAATATTTAAATGTATGTCCTGAAAGACCACATTCCATCTTTCTAGGGAGTAACCAACCAGTTTTTAGTTCCCTTTTAGCTGACCAATGAGGGTTCATTTCCTGTTTGCCAGTGATTCTACATTCAGGGCTTTTCTCACACTGTTGCATAAATAATGTTACACCCACCGAAGCCATGCACAGGAAAACCAGGACCATTTGCTTTTTCTCATTAAGAACAATGGATCAGCTCGCAGTTACTGCACTCTAAGACTTCAGGAGGGCATTTGTTGTTACCGCTGATGGATGAACCAACCCTGATGAACTTCCTCTTTTAATTCGAGCATCTTTTATATATGTAAACTAAAAATCATGTCTCTCCCAGAGGAAGATCTGACATGTCCAGTGTGCTGTGACATCTTCAGGGACCCCGTTCTGCTGTCCTGCAGCCACAGTTTCTGCAGAAGCTGCTTGAAGCAATGCTGGGACACGAGGGTACGGGAATGTCCTGTTTGCAGAAGGAAGGCTTCCAAATCCCCACCTCCGTCCAATTTGGCACTGAAAAATGTCTGTGAGGCTCTCCAGCAGGTGAGGAGGCAAATCACAGAGGAGGAGCATTTAAGGTGCAGCTTGCATGGGGAGAAGTTGAAGCTCTTTTGTCTAAATGACGAACAGCCTATCTGTGTGGTGTGCCAAGCTTCCAAACTCCATAAAAATCATGACTGTTCCCCTGTTGAGGAGGCATTTCTGGACTGCAAGGTAAGAAAAATAACACTGCTACTGGGCAGGGAAGGCTGAATGCTGTTCAACAAGTCAGTCTTGATTTGTATGTACAGATCAGAAAGAGACAAAAGCAAAAAAAAACAAAACAAAAAACCAAAGTAATTGTCTACTGATTAGATATGCTTGACTTCCAGAACAAACTTGAGTTGTTTCTTAAAAGCTTGCAAAGCAAAATGGAAAGCCTAAAAATGTTGTACAGAACCTCTGCTGATATGTCCACCTACATTAAGGTAATACATGGTGTAACAGAGGCAATAATTATTTGTATAATGAAGAAAACCCCATTAAAGAACGTTTCTGATTGTCTTCTGACAGTATCAGACACTGGAAACTCAAAGGAAGATAAAAAGTCAGTTTGAGCAGCTACATCAAGCCCTCCACGATGAAGAATCAGCAAGAACCGAAGCTGTAAAGAAGGAGGAAGAGGAGAGGATCACAGCAGTTAAAGAAAAAATGAATAAACTTTCAGCTGAAATGCTTTCTGTCACTGAGACAATGTCTGCCGTCGAAAAACAGCTGAAAGAAGATGATCTGAATCTGTTGAAGGTGTGTACTTTTTGGTTAAAACATTAAAAACTGACTTACTTTTCATGTTTTCTCTTATTTTTTCCCCAGAATTTTAAAGCCACTCAGGACAGGTTGGTTGCTAATATTTTTTAAATAATCAATTTATCTTACTCTTTATATTTTGATTATTGCTGTTTTTATCACAGGGATAGAGGCACAGTCGATGGTTTAGATGATATGTCCGGCTTACTGATAGATGTGACTAAACATCTCTCCAACTTGAAATACAGAGTACTGGAGAAAATATTGGACAATGTTGGCTACAGTAAGTGGGATATATTTATCAGCTATTATAAAAGAACTATCCACCCTAAACAATTGTTACCAAGTCATTATCACTCTATGGAAAAACTCTTGCTTTTTAGGTCCTGTAACTTTAGACCCGAGCACAGCACACCCATGCCTCATCCTATCTGAAGACCTCACTTCCCTCCACTACTCAAAGCAGCCCAGTTGTTGCCCTGACAACCCTGAGCGCTTCCATGTGAGTGCAGAGGTGGTAGGCATGTCCTCGCTCGGCTCAGGAAGCCACCACTGGATTGTGGAAACAGGAAGTAATCAAGACTGGCTCCTGGGTGTGGCCTCATTGTCTGCGCCGAGGAACACTGAAGTTGCAGCTCGGCCTGAAAACGGCTTTTGGACTATATGCTTCCGGGGGGGAGAGCTCAGGGCAATGAACTCGCCGCCCACCCTGCTTACTATTAAGAGTAAGCCAGAGCAGGTCAAAGTCCAGCTGGATTGCAGCAAGGGAACGGTTTCATTTTCTGACCCTGTGGACCATTCTCTACTGTATGAATTTACACAGACGTTCACAGAGCCTTTATTACCATATTTCTATACACAGAGCACTAAACCTCTGAGAATAATGCCAGAGAAGGTAATCATCACGGTGCTGCAGCAGTAATAGTTTCCCTGATCTGGCAGAACCACGTTTCTAAAGGTCTGCCTTCATGCTTCAGGGGCCCCGATACAAATCCTGCACATTTAAGCACAAAACCCTCAATGTTTTGGATCCTACAAAACCTCTCCTCTCAAATCTAACAAATTTTGATAAAAAAAAAAAAAAAAAAAACGTTTAGTCATGCGGGAAAATAAAAGTATTAAATTATAATGATGAATGGCAAATATGCAATCATAACTGTGTTTACAGAATTATGGAGTTATGGGATTTCTGTTGAGTACTGCACAGTTTTGCTTTTAGCTTGAGGGACAGATTTGGCCTTGAAGACAATAAGGTGCACTGATCTAGTTTAAACTGGCTTGAGCTGCTGAAGCAGAGAATAACAAACTCCCTTTATTGTGCCAGGATGTTTTATGATATATATGGAGGTTTTGGTTTGAGGGAGGTTCCAGCTCTCTTAAGGTGTTTATGGCAAAGGCTGATCTGGGAGTAGGGAGAGTGCATCTTTAAAGTGGATGAGGTAAATGCATTGCCATTGCCAATAAATGATTGAATTTTATCTCTGACTCCTGTTTAATTGTGAATTTCTTCTCTCTGCCAATCAATTTCCGTAAAAGTTTAAAAAACAATCCACTGGACTTGGTTTCCAAGATTTAAAGACGTTTCGCTACCTCTCCAGGAAGCTTTCTCAATTCAGATGTCTGACATTTAAATGACTATGACCTGGATGACTGAGAATCTTCATCTGCACTCTGCCAATCAATAAATCATGGGGAGGTGTTGCAACAGAATCCCTTGTTATTGACTTCAACAGGCACCACCCTACCAAATAAATGCCAGCAGGACTAAGTAATTATTCAATTATCCTAAATTAGTTTATTAAAAAAAACAAAAACATGTTTGTTTGAAAATAGGAGACTTTTAAATAATGTAAAATCATTTGCCCCCTAAGAGCGCCCCTAATTCCTTACTTAGTTGAACAACCTTTTGCTGTCATCTCACCTGCTGAAAGCCAAACCTTCAACCAACACCTTTTGTTTTCTAACCAGATTCCTTAAGCCTGTGGAATAAAACCATCCCCACAGCATGATGCTGCCACCATGATCTACCTAGAGGATTGTGTGGTTGTGCAGTGTTACTTTTCTGCAACATGCAGCCACACCATTGTCTTCCAAAGGTTTTCCTTCTCAACAGTGGAACTGGTTTTGCACATACTTTTATTAAGTGGTATCCAAATAAAGGCGGCTGATTACAAATCCACACACCAGTTAAAGCATCAAGGTTCTTCTCTCAGCTGAGATGATAAACCACAAAGTTCTGGTTAAAGAGAGCTTTCTCAACAGTTATTTGACACTGCAATCTGGGCCGTTGAACTCTGCGGAGCATCAAAGAATATATTTAAAACTTTTGCATTTGCAAATCCTTTGATATCAGTTTATGATCTATGTCTTGAAATGGCTTTATAAATACAAATTTAAATATGAATCTATTTTACATGGCTTTTAAGGCCCTGTATAATAGAGCTTATACTTAACTGATGAAAGTCACATGAGTTAGTTGTTAAACATCTAAAAGCTTGAAAATCTTTGTAGTTGTAAGCATTTATATTATTTTATATTTAATCAAACAACTTTTGGGCTGTTAGCACATACCCCACTCTCTGTGTTTACTATTCCATCCACGTTCATCTTATCTCATGGTTGTAAACAACATTCTAGTTAATACATCTTGGAATAATGGTTGTCCATGTTTGTTTTATCTCTGTGCAAGTGCAAGCTCTACTGACTAAAATAAAACTGAAGGTCAGTTTAAGAAAGAAAAGGCAGCACAAATGATTAAATATGAATGAATATGAATTGGTGTTTAGACCAGTGGTGTAAGACCTGCAGCTCTATGGTTGC
>NW_015151392.1:280254-287077 GCF_000732505.1 Cyprinodon variegatus | reverse complement strand
ATGAATGCTCACATTATTAACAGTATATTTTTATGGAAAGTCCTATACTATGAGGTGCAGATACATTTAGCTGAACATTCAAGGTTAAATGAATTGTTTTATAAGCATCATGTCAATGATCAATTTTGCAGTAGTTTATTTTAATAGACACAAGATGTCGCCAAACTCAAACAATTGACTTCATCTCCGATTAACTTTGACATCATTGTAAAGTTGTTAGAAAAACAATCTGTAATTGCTAAAACAATACTATTGTTATAATTACACGTTTTACAGAAATATCAAAATGCTTTTTTCCCTATTGCATAAAAACACAATTTAAACCATAGACATTTTTACAAAGAACAAAAATTTAATTTTTTTCTTCATAATATAATATTCTGCTCTTAGAATAAGGTAAAAAGGTCAATCCTGCTAATCTAACTAGATGTTGTTTGTGCAGAGGTGTTTTTATTTATTTCTGGGGTGAAGCAGGAAGTGAACTTCTTAATACAAGAATCAGGGAGGAAAGGAAGCTTATCCAGACGGGACAGGTAAACAAGTGGTTGGATAGTGCTGCTAATGTTCAGAAAAGCAAAGCCCACAGGCTGCACATAGCAACGAAACACATCAGGTGTGTAATGGTCTTCAAATGGGAAAAGTGCAACAAGTGGTAAATAGTTGAACACAATAATACAGAGGATGGACAGCACCATCTTGAAAGCCTTCTTCTTCATGGGATGAATGTCATCCTTCCCAGCACCACGGGATTTCTTCAGTACCCATAAGATGCTTGCATTACACACCACCATCCAGGCAAAAGCTGCGAGGACTTCCCCAGTGAACACCTTCTCAAAGTTGGGCAGACCGCCCACCATCTTAGCTGTAGAATAAGCAAAGGTGAGGCAGAGTACGACCACGGTGAGGCTTATCCTGTACTTGATCGGTTTCAGCTGCCCAAACGTGATTGGAAAAAGCACTGCTATAAATCGATCCAAGCAGATACATGAGAGAAACAGGGGGCCACTGGTATCTTTTACACCAAAGGAAAACTTAATAGCTTCCCACACCTCTTTGCTATGCCAGACGTAAAGGTTTAAGAAGCTGAGTGGGGTCATGCTGCCAAAATAGACATCCATAAAGGCCAAACAGCCCAGGTACAAGTCTGAAGTGGAGGGTTCTTTGCGATTGTGTATAAGAATCGCAATAACAAGCAGATTTGCAGGGATTCCTATAATTACATTGATGCTCTGTAAGGTAAGGTCAAACAGAATTGCCTCGAAGTATTTCTCACAGCCATCGAACACGCTGAAGGATTTGAGAGAGGTGTTAAAACGAACTGTTGTGTTGAGGGGGAGTTGTGCAGGAACAGAGGTCGAGTTCAGTGCGAAGGTGCTGTCCATGTTCATCAGTATAAACAATGAATCTGAAAGGAAGGAAGGGACAGAAGCCATGATCGTTGTTCACTTATTATAGCAACAGAAAAAGACGACAATATTTCCTCAAAAGCCGGAATTTGTTATAGTTTATATACTTTTTTTTATTTTCTACACCATTTATCAGCTGAACAAAACTCCAAACTCTCATATCAAACATGTTGTTCTTTTTCAGCCCCTTGGGTTAGGCTCTCTGAGAAGTTGAATCTCAGCAGGAACAAAGTGGCTGCAGGGGCAGCTGTCAAACAGTAAAAACATGTTAGAAAAACCAACAGGACCTCTCCTCAGGCTGTTATCTTGTTATTGTGGCTGTGTGGGCTCTCCTCTGGGAAACGTGAGTCCCAGAACGAGGGGAGGTCTAAAACACTTAAGAGACTCCTTCTACTGGCACCACCCTTTCATAGGAGAATAAAAGAGCACCAACTCTTGGATTAAACCAGCAAAGGTCATACTTTACGGACAGACAATAGACGATCTTGGATAAAGGTCAGATGCCAAATCCAATTGTTTCTAAAGCTATTTCTGAAGAAGGGCCGGTAAAATGAGAAATAAATCAAATAGGCCTGAATCGATGAAAATATTTTACATATGAGCTCCAAGCTTTGGCTTCATTTTCGTATCTTTTCCTGTAATAAAGACGACAGGCTTCTCTGCAGATTTCCGTCGAAGCTTCAAAACTGCTGAATCTCTGATTAGCTGCTTTGCACACAGAATGAAAATGAGACTCTAAAGTCGTTACACCTGAGCTGCCTTCAGTCATGGACTTTTGAGACGAGAGTGGGTGATGCTGGCCATCAGGGGGACTGTTCTGGTTGACTGTAAACCCTTTTAGCCTTGGTCCCTCTGCGGATGGTGTATCCAACCTTCCTCTGCTACAAGCTTCACCTCAGGCAGGTCACTCTCCTATGGGACTAATCAAACTACGTGAAGCTTTTAATAAATAAGCTTTTCCTCTGAGATTTCAGACTTAGTTTTAACTTTGTTTCTTCAAGCATATATGTTGGAATTCAAATGAACAAACACAATCTTATGAAGTAATATTTCGGATTTCAAAACGTCGAAAACACGAGTCGACTCAAAATGTTTAAGTTGTCAGGAAAGTAACTTAAGTCATCTGCATGTAGTTGAATTTACTCACATGCTGGACTTATAAGGGGTTGATTTTGAGTAAAAGGTATTCAAAATGTATTAAATTAATTAGTTATATGCAACATTAATGTAGTTGTCTTTAAAATTTTGCTCTACAATGAGAATGGCTATATGCATATATCATCGTAAACAGTTTGAAAGTAACAGTCGCTAAAAATGGCTTAGAAGAGAAATAAAAGTTTAAAATTATATCAGGTTAAAAAAAAGCAGCTTTTTTGGTTTGTGAGAAAACCCAACAACCTTTATTTATATATTTGTTTCAATGTCTGATAAAGGTAACTTTACTCAATGTAAATTTTGATAAATAAATAAAAAAATCTTTAGTTTAGCGTTTAGAATCATTCAGATAGGCTTTCCCAGCCTGAACCAAATTTCGTTTTAGTACATTTTTTATGTTAATCTTTGACAAAAGATTATTTAACACAATTCAAATAAAATATATGTACAGAGTTCTTACATTATTAATTTTATACTCACCCCTCTGCTATGTTCTACTGTCCTGAGCCCTGCGATTGACAGAGGGTGTAGTTTAGGGCGTTAATTTATTTGTTGTCTGGAGTGTCGTCAGTTTGACGCCAACCAGGGAGGGAGGAACGTTTATATATGAAAGAGAAAATACTGACTTTTTCAATCCAATGCTTTCTATTTTTTTAATTGTAGAAGCTTTTTTATGTCTTAATTAAAGGTTCATTTAAAAGTGCACTGAGAAATCATCATTTTACAATTTTGCATAAAATTCTTCCACAAGCAGATGTTGAAATCTCTGTGTGTGGATTTAACCTATTAAATGTTTTTCTCCTAATTGTTTTCTGATGTTTGCTGTTGAGGTTGTGATAAATATACATGCTTCCCCCATTGTTCCTTCGATTTGTGTTTGAACATTTACAATAAAGATGAGGACACAACAAAGCTCAGGATTTCACAGGCCAGCAAATAACAAAATCTGTTTTTTTCACCATGCTCCCCTTCCCTCTATTACTAGAGTCATTAAGTTCAAATGCACATATGGTTGCAGAACGTCGCCACATCCCTTTCTAACATCCAAAAGAGGATGTGGGGCCTTAAGAAAAACAGGTCACAGAGGACGTCTCTGCAGTGTCCATTAAGGAATGGTAAAAAAAGGAATTGGAGATTTGTGTGTCAGTGAGTATTAGAAGTGATTGTTTCAAAGAGTGGTTAATTACATTTGAGGCGCCGTGTAGGTAAGCAGTACCCAATGTTCTGTTCCCATGTGGGCAGATAAGACAAAACCCATGATGATTGTTGCACTAATGTGTAAATCACACCAGAGAGATGTACAGAAACCAGTGAGTTGGTTGCACAGGCTCTTTTAAGCCTGAGGGGGCAGTAGTGTACTGTATTTTACGGCCATTTTATAGAATAAAAGAGAAAATCCCTTTATGTCCCACAAAGGGGAAATTCTATTTTTTACAGCATCAAAAAGATTATAGAAAAAATTGTTAAACAAATGAGGACCTTAGAAAAATGTGTAAGAATAACATAGTGAAGAGATAAAAGATAAATAATAAAATACTGTAGATACTGTGCACCTGGAGATTGAATAATCAATATACAGCTATTTTTAACGTAATGGATATTTGAAAATAGCAGCAACATCAGAGATGTGCAAAATGACAGCAGCATGTTATTTATCTGACTAAGATAGAAACTGTGCAAAATCAACATGAATGAAACAACTTATGTAGGTTGTTGGGAACAGTGGTGGTTATAAAGACTTACAGCTGCTGGGAGGAAGGATCTGTGATAACGCTCCCTGGTGCATTTAGGGCGCAGCAGTCTGTCACTGAAGGAGCTGTCCAGTTCTGCAACAGCTTCATGCATGGGGTGGGAAAAAGAGATGTCGATTTAGTTAGAGTCTGCAGGGCATCCAATCAATTATAACTGAAAAGAACTTTTGAAAATGATTAAATATTTAATTGCTATGCATAGTTTATGATATTTATATATTTGTTTCGGATTTAGAAAAAGTGATCTGGCTGTTTTAAGGCAGGCATTGTTTTATTGAAAGGAACAAAGAAATACAATCTACAAAATTTTAGGCAATAAAAAAAAATAAAGCTATAATTATCAATGTTCTGCTCAAATCTGGTCAAATTCTAAATCCATTTTCCTTTTTCTCTGCCCTCTGATAATTTCTTTCCTCTATTTTTTTCTACAATAATTTGTCAAACATTTTTTCCACTTCTCCTCTGCTTAGTGTTCTTCCATCTGTCACTTTCAAATTTAAATGTTTACCCAATATTTTTCTAGCCTCACCAACAGCATCAGTGCTGCCAAGTTATCTGTGAAGTTATATAATTATATGTCAAAAGATTTGAATGAATAAATGCAAAAAGAAAAATATAATTACAACACATGATCAGAAAATCAAATATTTTAGATTAAACTTCAATCAATCTGTAATTCAAGTCATAGTGGGACATATCTTATAAAAATAAAAAGACTTATGGTTGTCTTTGCCTTGTCCCAGATGTATAAATGTTTTCCTTAATTTGGCAGAAGGGTGCAGCAGACATTATGTGGTATAAAACAGGATCTGGCTTTTACATGTATTTCTCCACAGACAACCCAGATGCCAAAGCCAGAATTATATTACAAGTTGTTAGTGACAGCGTTCAGCAACCGCCAGTACACAGCAGAAAGCCGCACACATTTTTCTTTGGGTCAGAATAAGAAAAGAAAAGCTGATTTCATATATTATATGTCCAAAGGGCAACAAAAGTTATTAACATGTTCAATTAGGTGCAAGTTGTTTTGATTAAATTGGTTAATGTTTCTCCTTATTGGAGTAATCTATTTGTTACAAATCCAGCAGAGATATTTTCTATTCTTCTATGCAGCAGCCATGTGTGTGGACACATGTTTATTGAGAGAAATGGTGAGGAAAAATGCAAATTAAAGGGACATAAACAAAAAGGTGGAGGATAAATAATCTCATGGGGAGCTATACGTAAACACATTACAACAAGGAACTCTCCTGTGGGACTTGAGTGTTTGGGAGATATTGGCTTTAGCTTACATGCAAAACAACAGGTTGGTAGAAAGGCAGCTATGATTAGGAGAGGAAAGGCCCAAACTCTTCTGTCCACCTGGTTTAACCATTATCAGATCAAATAACCCTGCCGATGCAGAAAAGCAGACACCACAAGAACAAGGAGAGAATGAGGAGGGGGGGAAACGACATCATCAGTTTCTGTTTTGTTCATGACATTTGATGACACACTATGGGCTCAGGGGATCACTTAGCTATTTTATTTTAATGACATTTTCTCAAGTGCTTGGTGGGATTTGCTTACTGTATTACTGCGGTTTGTGTGAAAGAAGGATTTTTTTTTATAAGATATGAAAAAAAACAGCTTTAAGAAAACTAATGTTTTGATGTGGAAATAAAAGGAAGAAGACTTCACTTATTATTACCATTATGCCATTTTAAGTGTGTGGTAATCACCATAATTACGACTTCTCTGTCTTGCGGCGATTAAACAAACAAGTTTCATTTAACATTTGCTTCCTAATGAGGTTAATTATGCAAAGCAACAACATGATGCCATGAAGACTTTTGTTTTGCTTTTTTTAAATGCATGCAAGCAACTGAGACAGAATGAGGGTCTAAATTTGATTTGGCATTGGAATGAATAATGAGTGTTTTCAGAAAGTTGAAACACAATATTAAACTGTCTGAAGTTTGACAGAGATAAATGAAATGGCACAACCTTCAGTAAAAACAATAACACAAACCTTGGATTCAGGCAGCTCTTCCTCAGGATAATTTGCTTTGTGTTTCCCATAGCATTAAGGTGTTTTGGAGAAAAACTAAATGGTAAATCAAATGGTAGGCTAATCAGATTTCTGCCAATACCTCCAATACTTGGCATCTCTTTTTTCGAACAATTTAACAGTAATCAGACAATGACTTTTTATTTGGTTTCACAGCAATGTACTGACCAGACAAGGATTTGTTCCAGTTTATTTTGTCTTTTTTAGAAATTGTTTCAATGTTTCTTTTTAATGGACTGCAGTGCCTATAATGGAAAAATATGGCTTGAATTTTTAAAATTTTAGACACTGATTGACTTTTATTCTTGTTATTTCTAAAATCATCTTTATTCAACCCCACTTATATTGAAGTAAATACTGAAATTGTCTGGTTTAAAACATGTCACAGTTCTCAAACAACTAGTTTTAAGTATTGTGGTGGATAGGCACAGTTTTGATCATGTGGAGTCAGCAGTGCTTTG
>NW_015151392.1:275164-278951 GCF_000732505.1 Cyprinodon variegatus | reverse complement strand
GTTTCATTGTATTTCTCAATCCTATTGCCTGAATATATATATTCATTATAAATGCTGTAAGGAACTGAAGTTAGTTTTTGATGTTTTTTAATAGTTAATGAATCCACTAAAAACATTCTTCCCTCTTTCTTGGATTTCAGTAATTTTTAATCACCAAAACATTTCAGCAAAACTAAACATACTTTAAAAAGTAAAAAAATTAAAAATGTAACCCCCTTTTTTTCTTTTTGAAGTAATTACTCATCCCATATTCTTTTTCATTAAATTAATCTGCTTACCAACAGCATTAGCCAAAAGTCAAAAGAGCACTACAGTTAGTCATATTCCTAATCTTGCTATTTATATTAACCCTTTACAATAACATAAAACCTTAATTTTTCTTTATGTTTAAGCTGCTAGATTGATTTTAGCTTCCAAAGAAGAGCTCTTGGTTTTTGAAGTCAAGTTTGAGCATGGTTTAAACTTATTACTGCCCTGTCATAGCAACAGAAATTTTAATTATGAGCACTGCCAGGTGGACAGCACACTTGGCATGGCTTAAGTGGGAGTAAAAGAGAGTGCCAATAGTTGTGGAATCAGGAGATAACACTATGGGTCAGGTGGCTATTTTTACACTCGGGGACAGGGTCCAGCTCTGTGACACAAGCTCCTGGGGTCTATTGTGCCTCTGTAGTCTACAGGAATAAACACCTGCTGCTGTTCTCAGAATAATAATACACACAGTGTGAGAGCTACCGTGCCAGTGAGTGGAGAGCACCAAGTGTTGTTGAGGAAATGAAGAAAGAAAGTGTTGCAAAGTATTGAAACTAGGTTGCTTAATCATGAGTAACAACTGAGGACTAAAGTTTCTTTTTCTGCAAATTAACCAACTGAATTTATAATCATTGTCTATATGTGACAACATGAGCCACACATTTTGTTCAAGGTGATCCAGCTCTGTTTGTTCTGTCAAATGCTCTTGATGAGATTTATTAAGAAAATCCACATCGTAAGACCGTAAATGAGAAAAAATCTATTAAATTATCAGTTGATTACTAAGTTAGGAATATTTTAAACTAGAAAACAAGGATTCAAACCCAGTTATGTTTGCTTCAAACCTTAACAACATTATTTGTATAATTCAACTTCTACTCTTGAAAAATAGTTTTAGTTTAATAAAACTCACTGGTGGTATCTAAAATATATCTGAAGCATTTTTTAAAATGTGTTATTTGCCTTTTAAAGTAGTGTTTTCAGGAACTTGTAGTCAAATATTAACAAATTTCTGTTCTATGTTAATTAATATGAGGTGATACAGATGGCAATTTCTTTTTAAGGTCAATTGGCTGGACAGAGAGGACAGTAATGATATAAATGGATTAGAGAATTTCAGCAGAGAGCGACATCTTGCGGTCACAGAATCTGTGTAATAAACAATAGGTCCTGGAAGAAATGTTTTTTTGAGGATCCACATCCAGGCAGGTATGCATGAGACAGGTGAAGTCCACATCCAAAGACATCAAAACAAACCAGGGGCTTAGTGGTGCACAGTGGTATGGAAGACAAATTAGATATACAGGAAGAAAGAATAAACCAGAGAGTGCTATTTACTAATTAGAGTGATAAATGAATGAAAAACAGGTGAGAGTCTAAATAACAGAGTGAAAGCAGCTGGGTTGGAAACCTTTGGAAAAAGACATTTAAGAATCTGATGGAGGGAATTGCTGAAAAGGAGGCTTAACACCCTTGGAAATCCTAACCAACGGAAAATGGAAAATCTGCATCACAATGAGTAAAATGCAAAGGCAAAAAAATCTATCTCAAAAACATAAGAGACAAGAAACAGAAAGTAAAAAGAGCATGAAGTAAAGGGAACCAGACTGCCAAAATCAAGAAGGAAACACAGAAAAACTCAGTAATGAAAGTTCTAAGCATCTAAATGGAAAGTCAAAAAAGTATTCAAACCTTTAATAAATTTAAAGTCCTGTATTTTATGACGGAAGTTATCTACATGCCAATCAGTGGTTTGAGTCTTTTTTCTCTGATCTGCTTCGGTCAGATCAGACTAAGATGAAAGTTTTCAACACTCTCACACCAGGTTGCACTTATGAGAACTCAAAAATGAATAGTTAAAAAAAATATGACTGTTTACACTGTCTAATATTGGGCAGGATGTGTGAAAAGAAGCACAGTTTTTCTTCCAAAATCAATGACAGCCTTTTCAAAATATATTTTTAGATTATTCACAAAGGTTTGAAAACTTTTTTTATACATAGGATGCCAATGAATGTATCTGGTGTTAAAGGGGTGCATGTGTCATCATATAAGAAATGATTTGCTCATAACAAGGAAAAATGTTCCTGAGTAATAAATGTGGAAATTTACAAAATTCTCTACTAAAACCAAGCTAAAGCCAGATATTCCAGACGAAATAAAGCAAGATGAAATTTCAGTGCTGTGTTGCCACTATAAATGTATATTAAGTTTCCCGATCAACCATAAAAGCGTCCGAAGACGCCGTGTTTCAAGTTGACCTCACAGAGGAAAACTTGACTTGTGATAACATTATTCTATGAAGACACCTCTCCAGGGATAATCACTCTCCTGCCAGCTGGCTGTCAGGGGCTGCAGGGCGAGAGGCACAGCTGATAGTCCATCAACATGACGGTATATCTATCAGCTCCTTTCTGATACACCCCGACAGCGTCGCTGATGGGGATTTGGCCAGACAACACATGGGAGCATCAAATGAGGGCGCAGAAATGCTTCAATGGAAACACACTGACCGTCTGTGCTCCACGTCGCCTTGTTTGGGAATATAACACCCACTGCTAGGAAGGAAACACATCTGTTTTCTGACTACATTACAGGAGTTTTTATTTTTTTTTTACCTTTGTAATCAGACTGGCAAATTATTTAAAGATGCTTGCAACTGATTTTCTCTCACACAGCTACTGAATTTGGTATTTAAACTGAACTATAGGCAGATCTCAAATCTTCCCACCCCATCACCTACTACAAATATAATACGTCTCGTCTTTAACATTCTGACACTCTTTCCTGTTCAGCAGCCCAGAACGGTTCTCTGTTTATTGTATAATCAGCATATGAAAATAGGCCTTCATTGGAATGACTGACATGAGGCCGCAACACAAAACACAAAGCACTCTCATCTGTCTGGTCGTTCTGCCAGCTTCCTTTTCTTTTTGGATCCTTTCTTACTTCAGACTCCACTAAAATTTTCCCAACTCTGTAGTGGAAAGTTTTGATGAAGTAATCAACGAGCTTCAAGAGAATTTTCCTCCCTCTTCATCTGAACATACATTTATTCTGACAGCATTGCCAAAAAAAAAGAAAAAAAAGAAAAAGGAAGAAAATTAAATTAAATGCGCTGTAAACAAACTTTTTCAACGTGTTTTTAGTTTCAAGGGTTTGTGTTAAGTATGGTGTCAGGATTCTGCTTCATTGTTGCTATTGCTATTTGAAACCATGAATTCGACTGTTTATAGTCTGACAGAAGTGTAATCACATTCTTTTGCAGTGTAGGGACTGTAGTCTGTAGACACCAGTGAGTTTAGAAAAAAAATTAGATGGTAACTGAGAATGACTCTATTTAAACACAGTATTATATTGGTCTATAGGCTACCAGTTAGCTTGACAATGGAGGTTCCCTCTGTTGGGTTCTCTGGGAAAACTTTAAGTTGTTTTTTAACCTTTTCCCAATACAAAAATCCAAAACAGACTGCTGCACGAGTAACACTATTATCTCAAAAAACAAGTTGATCTGATAAAAAAAAAATTATAAATA
>NW_015151392.1:222399-274626 GCF_000732505.1 Cyprinodon variegatus | reverse complement strand
ATATATATATATATATATATATATTCACATTCAGCCATAATTGTTTAATCATGCAAATGTACTAAATAATCTATATATGTGGTGGCCATATGAAGAGGAAGAGGAGGCTTCGATATGCAGAGTCACATAGTTCCTATGAGAAGTCCAATCTGCTGCTGATGATGTCACATATGCTGCCTCAGGGAGACGAGGGACTGCACCTAATGAAAATGCATTTCAGCATTTCAGTGAAGTAAAGATGCCTGACTATTAGACCGTAGTGTAATGTGTGACTGCGGTCCACAGGAGCTTGGAGCAGTTCTTGCATCAGAGCTCAGTCACGAGTTATTCTAGTATATCTTTTGTTTCACATCAAGAGGACAAAAGTCACAGGAGTTGCAGCCGACCAGTCCATAACCCAGGTCAAAGCTCGGCATCTTCAACAGCAGCTGTTGCAGTGTTCAACAGATAAAAATATGAGTACGTGGAGTTATTTGACCTGCTGACCCTGTCTGCTGCTATAACTTATTGTATTATCACCACAATAAAGAAAATAATTATCATGATTACAAATTCTTTAAAAGAAGGCATTTAAGGTAAGTTACTACTTATGCTTAAAGACAAATTTGACATTAATACAGACTGAATAGTTTAACAGTGAGTATCGTTGAATATATTTTTAACTGAAAATAAAGTGACTCAATGCTTCAGCTGTACACAGCTTATTGACACATGCACAAGGTCCTTGAACCCTATTTATGGGCAAAGTTCACATTCAATAGTTTGTTCAATAGTGTGTTTTGCAAGAGAAGCACTGTTTTGCCCGAACAGTCTCTGCCAAAGTATACAGAAGTCTGCTGTCAGACAGTAATTTCTTCACAAATAGATATGCAGTCAGGCAGCCAGCAGGGTAAAGTGATTGAATGAAGATGGTAAAATGTAAAAGAAATACCTCTGTCCGTTGTTTACTGTTGTTTCATAAGATATCCCCACACATTTCAAAATATTCTGATGGCCTGCAGTGCAGTAGAGTTCCTTGGGAAAGCATTTATCTCTGCACACTCTGTAAAACTGCCTACAAGCTGATTGATTAGCTGTTTAAAAAGAGATACTTTGGGATGAAGAATCCTCAAAGTGCACATTTGTTATTTCAGCTTGGCATTTCTGTGGTGATCACATCAAATGTAAGTTTTATTTCTTGCAAAGTCTCTCCCAGAAATGTTCCCAAATAATTAAAAGGATCTGGTTCGCAGCAACCCAGATTGTATATAGGGTTTGGGAAAAACCCAGCTGAGAGAAGATTAGAGTTTACAACTAAGGTCCGCTTACAGGGCTCTTTTTTAGGGCTTTCTCTTCTTTTTTATTTGATATAACACCCTTGGAAAGTTTAATATATTTCAGGAAACCTTCCACAATTTCATTAATGTGAAATTTAGCCATATTGGCTCTTTTCTAAAGCAATCTAGATTATATCTTTTTAAATGTAAATTCCTGAACTTAAAACAATTTAAGGGCATCATTTGCGAAATTTTCAAAACTTAGTTGATGTAAAAACAGAAACTTGGAATGTTTATTTACGCTTTTACCTCTACTTGTCTAGCCTGTTATGACACACTTTTTAATGGAATGAAAATAATAATAAAAAGGCCCCCTCTTGATTAGTTTCAGCTGGTTTCAAAAGTCTGCGTCAGACTATTAACCCAAACACAAAAAAGAGTTCACATCAACCCTAACATTTTTGTACTGGTTACATGTTGATTTTAAAATCCAGGCTTTAATTTGCAGGGAGCTGAATGCTCATACATCTCCCTTTACTAATCTGAAGTCCTAAAACCTACATTTGTAAGAAGTTCCAAGAACTGGTGATATAATAACCTGGTATTAGCTTTTTCCAGGCTGTTGCACCCAGACTGTCGTATGAGCCTTTATCTTGCAGCCTTGACTCTGAAAGTTGAGAGAACACTTTCTCATTTCTTGTTGAACAGCTGTATTTTTTAAAGGTGCTGGAAATTTACTTAATTGCTTACTTACTCAGCACTAAACAAATCAATATCATAGAAAAAACTTTAATGTCTACAATACACAATGAAGGCAGAAATTTGCCTTTGGCTTGCTCACACACAATAATGTCAAAATACATTAAAATACAATAAAAAAATAGTTCATTGCAGACACAGCAGCAGTAGCAGATTCACTTCATCAAGGGAAGGGAAGAAGAACAGAGCGAAACATACGAAACATATATTTACATGTTATTTTGGCGATTCTCAGCCTAGGGCTTCTCTGCATAGTTTGCATGTTCTCCCAGTGCATGTTTGGGTTCTCTCTTGGTACTCTGGCTTCATCCCATCGTCCAAAGACATGAGTGTTAGGTTGACACAATTAATGCTGTAATTAGATGAATCATTACTGCGTTTCCCTGAAGCTCCTGATTCTCCCTTGCTGTTGCTGCTTTTGCAAAAATGTACCTAAAGCAACTTTCCTTTGACATTCGACTTTAAGTTTAGTAGAAACAGGAAGTTAACCTCAAAATGGCCATTGAAGAATAAATACAGCAAATGAACCAATTTGTAATACATTTGATTTGGATGGCTCACAATGAAGTCTGTTATAATTGTTTGTATTAATTCTGGGAAAATAAAAAAAGATAAAAATAAAAAAAAGATACAAATATATAATTGGTCAGAACATTTAGCCATACATCACTGCCCTCATAGAGGTTGGAGCAACACGCGCGCCCTCCCCACGCGTCCAGCTGCGTCACGCGGTTACAAGGAGCTGAGCAGCTCGGGCTGAAAAACGCACCGAGGGACACACATGCGGTCACCACCGCACATACAGATCTGTGTTTCATTTGCTTTCATTGCTTCTCCAGGAGTTTGATTTAAAGCCGCAGACCGGCGGAGCTCTCAGTGCCAGACAGGACGGAGAGCCGAAGTTCTCTGCTGAAGCGCAGCAACATTTCTGGTGAAAGTTGGATTATAGCGCAGAGAGGGAAGAGGCTGGTTAGAGGATGAGCATTTTGGATGTCAGCGGAGCTCAGCGCTGTCAACGGTAAATGTTTTTATAATAACAACAATGATTTATTATTATTATTCTTTGTAGAAATATTAATTGCAGAATATTTATAGAAAACTTTTTAAGTTTTATTTTTTGCAAGTTGGGGTCATGTTTACATTTCTGCTTTTTCTTAATTCCATTATATTTACTTAATGTCTATTGGCTACAATTTTAAATGCATTATTTCAATGTACAAAGGAATGGTTCAGTGATGTATATCTTTTTAAAGTTGTTTAATCTATGCTGTTTATAATGAATAGACTCATTCAACTGTTTTATATTATGTTTCTTGGTTTTAATACTTGTTTAAAAATTTGCAGATTGCATACATGTTAAATATTCTGCCATTATTAAACAAAATGAAATATGAAGTATTTGGATTTATGCTCTACAAGACTTTTAAGAATTTTACAGATCAGAAAAAAAAGAAAATAGTTCAGATTTTTGTATAACAACAAAACCAAAACGGTCAAAGTTCAAACTTCATGCCAAACAAACATTATATAATTCATAAAGGCTTACCAATATGTTATTTCTCTGTAATTATACACCAGGGAAATTCTTGATGTACAGTTTTACAGTGAATAAATCTGAATTTGATTGTTATGGGAGTTAATTGTAGAGGAGGCATTCTGTTCTCTTAATTAGACTCACTTGAGCAGCATCATGCAAGGCAAAAAAACAACATATGGGTCCGCAGTACCTTTTGCATGTTTTATTACAGTGCTCTAAGTGATTTCATAAAAAAAAAACACGTGATGCATTTTTTTTTTTATAAACAGCTACCACACCTAAGTAAACAAACACAGCCTTTTCATTAGCACCACGTCTGCTGCTAAAGAGCAGCATGTACACAACCATGGTGAGGAATCAGAATCAGTCTTGCAGGTGCACCCTATGGATTTTATTTTTCTGTACATATATAGGCTTTGGTGCTGATTTGCAAACATTAGTAGGCAGTGAAGGTGTTTCAATGAATACTAGAAGTGAATTAGGGAGGTTTTACGATGCATAGAGAGACTCTCTGCGAGTGTTGGCACAGTCAGATGAGTGAGTTGTATGGCTGCATTATGCATGTGGTTATAAAGGCTGAATATTAATTTTGGGAAAGAAGTTATGTTTTTTTTTATCACCATACAAATTCTTTCTATCATTCTGTCTGTCTTTCTGTCTCTTTGTCAGGGAAAATTTTTGGAGAAATTATATTTGCTTGCATTTTGTCCTTTTGGGACTTCATAGAAGGCATTTTATTTCTACATTTTTTTTTTTTACAAAGACAACGAATAAATGAAAATATAAAGCATTTAACCAGCTAATGATGGCATACAGCTGTTGATGATTTTGGGTTCTTTAAAACGTAGGTTTTATTTGACAGTGTAGGCTTAGACGGATCTGACAATTTCAGCCTTTCTTCTGTAATTACTATGCAGCATTGTGAGCTGGATAAGTGGGCAAAAGGGAATAAAAATTCTTTTGCTTATTGTGTCCTTTTTTGTCAGTCGCTAAAGTGGAAAAATGAAAATTTGATTTGAGAGAGACAAACTGTGAGTAATTAGAGGAGACGTAGCTTAAGACACTAAACTCATCCCTATAAGAGATGAGTGAGACTATGAGTGTTGGTGTCAGCCCACATCAAGTGACCATATATATCATGTGGGGGCACGCTGGGTACAGATTCAGTTGGTCCCTCACAATGAAAAAAGAAAGACTAAGAATAGTTACCACTACAAAGAGCTGTCAGTCCGGATTGTAACACAACCATGATAAGATTCTGTCTAGATTACAATAGGCTGCACTGACTGTAACTGTGTATGTTTCTGTGATTGCAACACCTTGTCAGAAAACATACAGTTTTAGAATGCTCCACCCTGAGGGTAATTTGTACGATTTCTAAGGAAAGGCAAGAAGGGCACTGCTACCACAGTTCATACAGGGATTTCAGAGAATGTTTGTGTGTTTTGTTTAATGTTAGTAGGAAAATAAACAAAAAATTTAAAACGACTGATTCGTGCAACAAAGGCAATAATTTGCCCTTATGGTGATTGAACTGTGATTGAAAGCTGACATTGATTAAATTGTTATTTCTACCTTTAGGTTTTAGGAGTGTCCTCTTGGTAGATTATTCAGTCTATCTGAGCTCTAATTCCTTACTTTAATACAGTAGGGTAAGAACAAAATAGAAGAACAGAACGATTCAAATTTCAGGAAATACATTGATCCATCAGGGTGAAACACCACAATCACCATAAAAAGAACTGGTCCAGAGAACTTAACAACAGTTTCTCTTAACGTTTCTTGACTTGTGTGCCCCTTTGGGCATTTTTCAGACCATAAGTATCCCACTCAGTCAAAAGTATTGATGATTATCCAAAAGTAGAACGTGGAAAAAACGGAAATAAAGACTATTTTACTTAATCTTTTAATTTGGGCATTTATTTCTTTTAATACTTTTATGCTTTCCATCTCCAACACAAATATTTTGCCTGGAAGTTAGTAAGGAATCGAAATAAATACAAAATAAAATCCTATTATAAATCTGTATTTATAAAACTGGAACTCCCTTATAATCACATTTAAATTCTATGAATTGGGAATAAAATACAGAACGAAAATCATAGTCAGACTTGATAAGTTTGACTTTGTTTTCATCGAGACATCTGAGCTGCTTTGATGAGCTCAGATAGCTCAGAGTGAAAAACAGCTGATCCTGCAGGCTGTTCTCTACATCCAGTCTGTTCTTATGCTTGGTTTGGATGTTTGTCACAGCTGAAGGTGAACTCAGACATATATATAAAACTTATCCTCACAAAGCAAAACAGACCCCAGCCCTATTTTATTAAATGATAAATGAAATATTTCCATGTACCCCTTCCAATGCACTGGCGGACCTCTATGGGCCCTGGTTGGGTAATCACTGCCTTACACCTTGTTATCAGTGGTTCTAATATACTGTAAGACCCTCTCTGTACTAGATTCCTCGTCAGCTTCGACTCAGATATGATGTCAATCAAAACATTTAAGCTGTTGGTTCTATTCAAGTTCATTGGATGCTTTGATGGTTTCCCTATTTGTATTTGGAACCAATTTGGACACAAAGGGAGTCGCCATATGGCCTGATCAGTCAGTCAGAAGATGACTTTGTGTAACATGTGCTAATATTGGGTTGACAGATTATGATATCAATTAATTTGTTTATTATTTTTAAACTCCAATGTTTAGACTGAGGGAGACAAAAACATATTGACTTAAAATAGTTTTCAACCCATAACAGCTTTTTCAAGACCCTAGTATTTTATATACAAAGCTTAGCAAAGTAAAAAGTAGAGTTTAAACCAATCAATGTTTAATGATTTGGTTTATTGATTTTTGTATATAAATTAAATATTCAGTAAGATTCACAGTTTAAGGACCTGTTGTGTTGAATAAAACAATTTTTCAGATCAGAAAATGTTCCAATCATGGAAATTTGCTGAGCAACTCTTTTACAATAGGATTCTCAAACACAGCAGTAAAGAGAGTTGCTCCTCTCAGAGTAACTTGCAGGTTTGAAACATTATTCAACTGCTTGGCTTGACTAATTATTAACTATATTATCTCTACCTGGTTGTCTGACCTGTCCCATTGTATGGAGAATACTACATCGATCTGTACAGTTTGTTTACAGGCTGACCCTGACTTTCTAAAAGCTCCACTTCAGTTGGGTGGGTTGGATGGATTTATCAAAAATAGCATTCAAATTGAGATGCCAAACCATTTGCAAAACAATGGCACAGGAAGAAGGACTAAACATGGTCTAAAATATCACGTCTTCGAACATTTTCGATGCTTTGCATACAATCTTGTCCTGCCAAACCCACCTGGTTACAAATTTGGAAAGTTTTATCCATGAGTGCCTGTAAATCTAGATGTATGACTTGAGACTTCAGGAAATTAAATTTGAAATTTCTGATAAACAATAACATGGTAATTTATTTCCTCCACGTCAACTTGAAGACTGTTTGACAACTTTAAGTCTAAATTGTACGGTTTTCTTTTTTGCTTTTATTCCAACCTAAAAATTGAAACTTCAGCAAAATTGGAAACTTGACCTCAGTAATTTCAGTGTAAAATATGCTTTGGTGACTTCTATCTATGCTCATGTAAACAAACTTGCGTTTTCAGTAGAATATACATTTGTGGTTAGATCAGGCTATTTTGAATAGAAATCTTTTATGAGGTCAACTATGTGGCAGTTCCAGACGGCTACTTTCTGTGTTTGAATACAGCTGGATAACAATCTGAGCTTGTCAATAGCTGAAACACGCAATTTAACCATGAGCTCAGTTAAATGTGCCTGTGGTTGGCGGTTCTGGCTCATTAACAAACTGATTTCGTACACCTAAAAAGACAAATTTAACTTGAAAATGCTTTGTGGACTAAAAACATAAAAGAAATGGGGCTTTTCTAACCTATTTGACCGCAGAATAACTTAGTAACACAGTTAGTTTCACCGCTGCAGAGTACAGGAAAACATTTAGAAGGACATTTCATTTAAATTAAAAGAATCCTTAAAAAGCCTGTGTTTTTACAGCATACATCACCATGTATATATGTATAATAAATGCTAACCATACTGAACATTTTTATTTTATAAACATCTAAAAAAATTCTATGACATGTAGCAAGATTGAATCTCACATACGTTTAACAGCAAAAATGAAATAGTAGTGTGCCACATTTGTGTACACATGATAAGAGCATCATTACTCAGTGTTTTGAAGAAGGTGTTCCCTGGTTAACCCTCAGACATTAAGGTCAATCTGTTCCTGACATTTAAAGTGTGAGGGATCACCATGAGACAGTATCATTAAAAAAGATGTCTGAGCTCTTAACAAATACGGCAAACTCATGAGTCTGTTAATGGATTCTAAGAGATCTTTAAACAATTTGAAAATAGGCCCCAAAATGAAAAATGGTTTGAATTTTACAAGTCAGTCAAAATAACTGTCAACAAGACCAGGCTCAGCGTTAAGGAACTTAAAGGCGCATTAGAAAAGATAATATAAGATAATACGTATTAACTACAACTGGCCCTTATCCCTAACAATTACATATAAGAAAATGTGTGAATAAAATAAAATCAAGCTGCTTTATTTGTGTTCTTATTGCCTTTTATGGAAATGCACGACTTCTGGTCAATAACAATCAATCAGAACCAGAAGAAATGTCTCCCCCATAAACTCGTAAGAATTTTTTTTTTTTATAAATGATAAGTTAATTAATAAATAAAAAAAACAACAACTTGTAAGACAAGCTCAGGATTGCTAATGTACCACAACTGTATGTCAATCTAAGACATATCATTAAGGCTTGTTCCCTATCAGTGTGTGCCATAGCTGTTTGTTAGCCATCATCAGTAGACCTTCTCTGTGGAATGAGGGATGTAGGCACTGCAGAGAGGGAGGGGAAGGGACCTGTAAGACGTGCTTGTTTGAATGTTTAGGCTAAGTCCACTGTTTTCTCAAAACTCTACTACATCTTTAGCCACAAGAGGCTGAAGTCTCCAAGAACCCTCAAATGCCATTAAGAGATGCACCAGACTTCTGGTACTGTTAATACTACATGAAAGAGCATGCATTTACAATCTGAAGGAAAATGTATACATTTTACATTTATTGCAGGTGTGCAAAGATGAAAACCTTTACTCATTTAGAAAAACATAAAGACCAGACTGAAATTTATTTAAAGAGAATGTAGACAAAGGGCATGAGTTCTTGGATAACATTCGCTGGGCAGATGAGTCTGATGCAGAAATATGTGGACAATTCATGGACAAAAAATCTCGTAAAATCTATGTAGCATGGAGCAGGAAGTGTCATGGTTTGGGTGTGCTCTCCTAGAGCAGGCATGGCCACCTGAAGATCTCAAAATTAACAGAGAATTTCCTTGTGTATCAGAGGTACTTTAAGGAAAATGTTAAACCATTTGTGAAGATATTTCAGCAAAATCCAGCACTAGTTGATAAATAAGAAAATAACTTTTTTTATGTTGTCAAAGCCAAGATCATCAAGATCATCCAATCTCTTGCGCAGAATTTCTTGTCTTCATCTGGTTAACAAAGTTTTGCTCATGACTTTGGATTTTTGATTAAACAAGTTTTTTTTCAGCCGATTAAGAGCAATTATAAAATTGTTAGTTTATAATAAAAAAAAAGAATGTACACTGGGAAGGCATTATCTTTTTGCAACTGTTATTTAGTTATTTTTTTATGTTACAGTTGAGCAGAAGAAACTGGAGCTTGTAATTAACTTTGAGGGGCAGCAAGCAGCTGGAGTTTATTAAATATACATCGACTCTTTTGCCGCTTTAAGCCACTATCTGATGGCGTGCTTGAGAACTTTTAAGCACCTGCTCGGTTAAACCAATAACACCCAAGTAAACTCAAATAGGGTGTTAATAGCTGAATAAATTTAGATTTTTTTAATTAAGCCTCCTTAAAATGAGCTCATTAACTCTAAAGCAAAATTCAATCACTTAGTTTAGTTTATTGAGCGAACCTTAAATGCCTTTTGGACCATCTGAGACGTTCACATCTTTGTTTTTTTCCATAAAGACCAGTGCACTAAGAGAATTAGGTGCTTGTTTCTTTGCAGACATGTGCACACCTAATGTCTTGGCTGGAAACCATTTGAAATCTGCTCCTTTTGAACCATATTTTACTGGTCTCTGGGTAGTGTTTTAGCCCATTTCCTCCCATTTCTCATGTTCACTACCAGGACCAGGATCAGATATTCGGCGCCTCACATTCCATCATTTAACTGTGGTCTGGATAGCTGCCAGCATCTTACCTTCCTGACCTAGTATACAATTCATGAAACAATTTTGTTGTTGTTCCCTTCTTGAACTGGAACTCACAGCAACTAGATCATCACTGTGTAGACTTCCTCAAACTGCTGCTGTGTTGGACATTTTTTAAATCTCTGTTCTATTAATTTTCTGTTTACTGTGTTCCTTAAGTCAGAAACCATTGCGTCATACCATTTTTTTATTTTCTCACACAGTGAACATAAGAAAACCATTATCATCTGCTACAGGCTTCACTCTTGGTTTTGCAAGAGCTTTGTGATGTCAGCTTCACAGCACGGATGCTTTTCACCACATTCCTTTTGGATATCTGCCAGACTTTGAAATACTGATATCCTTTCTGTCTTTATTCAAGGCTGTGATGTTCAAAATCGGCTGTCTAAAGACATTTAGGCACTGATTCTTTATTCTGTTTTGTTACCCACTCTTTTTCAATATCCGTGCAGTTGTTTAGCTACTGTGCCTCAAAAGATATAAAAACAACCATATTGTTTGTAAAATGTAAAACATTTTGAGTTCTTCCCAATATGCATTTATAATTGTTCTTCACTGTGATTTTTTATGCCTAACACAGAAAAATTGTGTGTTTAAATCCAATGCAAATTTGAAAAGCTTGCTTTCTAATTTGCACAAATTTCCACTGGCTGCTAATGTTGTTTCTTCATCACATTAAGAGCCACTGGGAGCTCCTGCACAGTGTCAGTTGTCTCAGTTCAATGTGTCTCATTATGCCAATGACCAGGCTTTTGGAACTCAAAGCCACAGGTAGTCCAATAACAACAAAATCCTGTTATGCAAATCAAGAATTCTCAAATAAAAAAATTACCAGGGAAAAAAAAAAAAACAATATTCTTTTTATTTGTCTAAGTTCTGACAAATAAAATAAATGAAAACACTTTCGCTCAATATCAGTAAATAGTTGGATTAGCCTTAGAACAAAAATAGCTTATTGTTCCGAATCTCTTTGCTGTTGACAATGTTATCAATCCTAACAAGACTGTCTAAGTAGCCATGTTACTGCCAAAATGTTGTAGACTTGGAATTAGACAACTTTTATTGTCATTTTGTATACACAGAGGGTATACAAAATAAAATGTTGTTTTTTATAGCTTTCAGACAGTGAATGAGCAGCAGCTTAGCATTGAAATGAACATTTCCATTCAGCAAAGTGCAGCTGTTATCAAATGTAAACAGTGTTGGATAAAAAAAAAACATGGTGCAAAATCGCTTTGATATGGACGTTCAGAGCATTTCAAGACAGATTTATATGGTGCAAATATGCATTATTTTTGGTTTGGTGTTATCAGTGTGATCCAGAGTCTGTGACATGATTTAGAGTTTTTTCAACAGTTCAGCTGTCTGATAGAGGTGGGGAAGAAGCTGTTGCAGAATCTGCTGGTCTTGCATTGAATGCTGCGAAGCCTCTTCCAAGAGGGCAGCAGGGAGAACAGTCCATGGTGGGGGTGTGAAGGGTTGCTGATGTCATAACCAAACTTGAATAGCCAACATGTACACAGACCATTTCCATTTGAAGCGAATTATCCGTGTGACGCAAAGCGCAGTGTCATCCTATGTCGTTGTCCACACTACGCTGTCATGCATGGGTAGAATAAATAGGAATTTGAGTCTGCAATCTGACACTAACCACTGATCAGTAATGGAGGAAAGTTTTAATGAATATGTTGCTAACGGGCAAGTTGTTCTAGTTTTAATTGAATTTGATTGATCTCACATAGGAGAAATTTACCTCTGCATTTAACCCATTCCCTTGGGGAGCAGTGGACTGCCATCGTGGGGCGCCCAGGGAGCAGTGTGGGGTTAAGCGTCTTGCTCAGAGACCCAGAGTGGCAGTATGTGGGAGTGGGTTTCAAACTCACAACCTGAGGATTCCAAGCTCTATGCCTTAACCACTGGGCCCCCACTCCCCTGTAAATTATAAAATGTTACCTAGTAAAGGCGATGTTGTTTCCAGCCGTCTCTATAATGATAGGAACATCTTGGAAGATACCGACGGAGGAAACAGCTGATGTGTGATGTGAGGTAAAAAGTTTGATATGTTAAACTTGATTTGAATAGTTTTTCCATCTCCCTTAACCCTTAACCAAGTGTAAAATCTTTTTTATTTTATTTATATTTTTATTTTAGCCTTTTCCGTCAAACTTTTCTGATGCAATTCTTCAAAATGCACATAAAAACAGCTTATGGAAGCACACCTACTGAGAGAGTCATTGATAGAAGTAGAGGTTAGCTTTTACAGCTGGCTGACCCATATTAACAACTGAACTCATAGGACTGAATCAAGTTCTTTTTTAGTAGAATATTAAATAGTCCTGTCAGTTTGAAACAGAATTAGTTAGAGATTGTTTGTGGATCCAAGATGTACAAAGGCTCCATTATTCCTACTGATGCCTTAAGGTTCCTCTCCCTCTAATGACATGCAAAGCAGACCTATGTGGGTCACATATGATTTAAGTCAGATGAGCATATTATGAAATTTTGAATGAATTGTCTTTTTAATAAAATCTTGCCATGCCACCATGACTAAAATGTTTGTTTTTCAAAAATTTGAAAGGAAAAAAATAGTCAGTCAATGAGGATTTTTGTGCTTGTCCTCATTTAATGTCACATATGAAACACATCTATTTTTCCTTAGTTTCAACTTTCTCCTTGTGACCAGTATCATGCACAAAAAAAATCTCATGTGCTGAAGTAATATAAATCTATCAAACTGTCTCCAACTGTGATTAAATAAGTAGAATACCAGAGTGGAGCACCAAAAAAATCCTTTTTTGAGGAGAAAACATACCGACCAATAATATTTTGAAGCTCTCTAACATATATTAATACTTGTTCTGACTTCTTTAGGTCTCTGGTAAGCAGCAGCCTGTAGAAAATCAACATCCCCATTAGATTTAATCAGAGACCATAGATAAACTGAGATGTACATTATGATGTTGCAGAAATCATGACTGGTCTGATCTGAGGACTCATATGTTATGCTTTACTGAAAGGAGTCAGTGGGTTGTGATGATGGAAAAGCATTGGTTGTGCTGCCTTGCTCTAAGATGAATTACGCAATCAGGCTCAGCGTGGCTGATATGATTACCTCAGTAATGATCAACCTACACGCTCCTAGGTTGACTGAATGGGTTCCAGACGCGAAGGGCTCATCATCCAGGGGTCACTGTTGGTAATCTGATTTGTGAGTTCTTAATGGTGGCTGTTAACATATTGTAAGGCTCACGTCTCACCCAGTTGGTGGGAGAAAGCTTCTTCCTCACAAAGAGAGATTAGTTAAAACACCCTTGATATATCATTGAGATGAATCAATACCTGTAGAGGTACAGCAAGGGATTTAAAAAGATCAAAGAACATGAAAAAGCCTTTGAACTGCTTTGTAAACCCTGGAGGGGGGTAAAACTATCGAGCCGTTTTCTGTTTGCTTAAATCTTCATCATTGAGGTGCTAAAAATACCCTTATAGTCTGTGCTGGTCTTGGGTCAAGTGGGGTTTGTTTCTGCTTCCTTTCACAGTGATTTTTTTTATGTCTAGAGCCCAAACTGTAGTCAGATTGGCTACTGAGCTGGAAACAGTTGCAACCCATCTTTTTGCCATCGGCTTTGGTTCAAAAAATCACATGTCCACATTTCTCAATTGTAAATCAGATATCTTAACATCTGGGTCCACTGACCATTTAGTATGCAAGCCTTTTTCTTTTTAGAATGCCCATCTTTTGTCTCAATCTTTCTTTTTCTTTTCAGAGTTAAATCATGTGTACAAATTGCATTGGGAAATTAAAAAAACTCCCTCTAAAGCTAGATTACTTGAAGCACCAATGGGATCGATTTTTGTTAGGGAATATCGCTCAGCTGGAAAGTGTGCCCGTCTTTACTCGGAAAGAAGCAAACCACAGTGGAAATCTCTGCTTTTACAAGAAGATATGAGCAGTGAAAGTGTGTTTAGACACATTGTGCTTTTTTCTCCTCAAATAAATAGGATTCAGCCATTATGAGTTACTGTTGCATACAGATCCCAAAGGAGTCCATTTCTACAGCTGTGAGTTAAAATTCTTTTACCTTCATATAGAGAAGGTATGCTGGATTTTTACAAATGGGATGATTAAATAATAGTGAAAAACATTTTTAAAAAAGCAATAATTAATCATGAGAATCCAATTGCTCACAAAAAAGGCTGAGAAATGAACACAATAATGAAAATTTTACTTTGAATTATTCGTTAATGTTCACACATTTTTTTTATTTGCAACATTTCCAAGACTAAAGGTGGAAGATAGGCAGTTTCACAAAACAATCACAATTCAGATTGCTCATACAAACTGATAAATATTGAAATCTGATTCCCTAAAAGCCAAATGAGATGAAACACCTTCAATCTGTCTTTGTTTGCTCATAAACTGAACAGTTACGGAGGGCCCTGAAGAAATAGTTTATCTATATTGATGGCTGTCAGTCAGATTAGTCTGAGAATTCAGTTCTTTGTTTAGGGTGCCTTCACATGGAATAAATGTCTATGACACTCTTCAAGAGCTACATGACTGTCTGCAGCATCTTCTTCTATGATCCAACCACATATGGACTCAATCACATCACACTGGAGGCCACGAACTAGCAAAATGCAGTTAAGTGGGATAAGATTATATCATGCTGTTGTAATGCTACTGCCGTGGTTATTGCTCAGACATGAGGTGAGCATGTGTATCTCTTCTAGCTCACAACGATTATGAAAGTCTTTAATCTTCAGTGAGCCCATTTAATTCATATTTTACCCCACAAAACCTTGTAAAGACCCCTTTTTTACTTTGAAAAGAGATGGATTGCTCCTTTTATTGCGAGGGGTCAAATCTCAAATGCAGAAGTTAAAGAAACTTCATGTCTGTGTTTTCGTAACAGAAGTATTCTGTGGTCTTGTCTGCAGAAATGCATTTTTTGAAGAAGAAATAGCTGAACAAAAAAGTGAAGCTCTTAACTCACTGGTTAATGTATTTTCTGATGCTCACATACTGACATGACTTATGATGTTAAGGTGAGGATCTGCCTCATCCAAAGTAACATGGAGTAGAGTTGCTCACTGCTATCAAAAATATTGGTAAAGTTAGTTTGTGTTATGTAGTGGTTTCCCTCCCGGATGCTTTACCTTGGGAAAAATAGAAAGCAATAGATAAATGGTATTATTCTAATGAAAATTGTCCAGTAGGGTGACCAGATTTAGATTTCAGAAAAAGAGGACAAATTTAATTCTTTTTATTGGGGGGGGGGCTCTGCTGGGCCGCTGACTGGACCAGACCGGAGCCAACAGGGGATGGAGCGAAAAATGAGTGTGCCTCATTAGGCTAATGTAGTAAAACAATTTCACAAAGAATTTGAGTCGGTGGGTCACATGCCTGGAAGCTATTGAAGAAAAGTCCCAACTGTTGTCTTTAAAAATATCTTAAAAATTTTAAATAACTCACAATTGCATGAAAGCAAGTGTGTCTTACATACATTATCTATTGGCATGATTGTATATTAGTTTCGTCTCAGCTGGTCATAAGATAAGGAGTTTATTGATTTTTGTTTTTCAAGAGTGCTTGGTTCAAAGATTTATTGACGGTCCCTCACTGCACCACCGTGTGTGGGAGGAGGGAGCAGCAGAGAGACGCTAGCCAACATTGGAATTCCTCAGTCAGATCAACCGTTTGCTAGATCCCGCTGACTCCGTGGAGCCTTGAATATCCAATTTCCAACTTCAAACCAACTTCACCGTGGTGTTGACGGCTCGGTTTGGCTGCACTGTAGTCGACCAAAATCCCGGACGATTTTGAAATTCGCCCTGGACTTTTTTTTAGGTATGAAAAGTAGGACATGTCCGGGAAAAAGAGGACGTCTGGTCACCCTATTGCACAGTGCACAGGTGCAGTAAATGACGAAATGAGCTGCAACAGAAGGACTCCAGATCTCTAGAGCGAGTTGAACGAATAAAAAACCATATCAGTCCAGAATGTTACTTATATGTATAATACTGTACATATCTATGTCATCATTCTGTAATACTGTGTTTAAAATGAAAAGAACAATTATCTTGTTTTTGAAATCCCGCGGTAAAGCATGACTTCATGTTTGCACGGATGGTCTGGTCAAGTCCCTCTAGTGTTCTGGATCATTTCCGTTTTATAGAGCGACTTTTCTGCTATTTTCATTATTTGCATCATTTTCTTTCTGTGATCACAGTATTTAAGTTTTTGCTTGCAGCATTTTTTCATTTGCATTTGTTTTGTTGGTTGCAGATTTTTGTTTCAATTTTTAGACATTGCAGCATCCTTTGCAATGCTTTTTGTTTGCATTTGTTTTTTTTGCTGTGTATTTTTGTATTTCCATCTGTTGGCCACCATAGAGAAATCTGATGAATTAAGGGCCATAAAATCTAAAGTTAAACCAGGTTCAAGGAGCAAAGCCAATCAAAAACAATGCATCCTAAGAATGACTGTGAAACGTAAGTGCATTTGAGTTATGAAAAAGTAGGAGCAGGTGAGCAAAGCAGTTAAAATGGGAAGTTGGAAGAAAGATTGACTGAAGACATAACCTAAATAACTTTAAAATAAAAGGCCTAATAATAAAAAAAAATTTAATTAAATATATGTCTTTGTCGTAACATTTAGAATGCCACTTCAAGGAACACAGTAGTAAAGGTTGCTGAAATCTTCTTTCCAAGCTTCACAAAATGTTATGTTTTCTGATGCTTTGGGCAACACATGTTAAAACATGGCCAAATGTCCTCAAGCAATTGCTACAGTCAGCAGTCAGGCCTCATGCTGTTTGTTGTTTGTTCTGCAATGAGTAAATAGCTGGGAATCACGACTGGATGTAAATGGACAGATCTGAATTGCAGAGACTCCCAGGGTAAGGTCTTCCAGCAACATATTTTAGTCTGCGTTACCTTTGGATGAATAAAGCCTTTCTCTGTGGTTTCTCAGAGGCAGAGATTGTTTAGCTGGAGTTGAAAAACAACATGTGGTCCTGCGTCACCAAAGAGACTGCTGATGTCAGTGTGTAGATGACCCAGGGGGCTGGACATTTGTTTCCAAATGCAGAAAATCCTGGACACATCAACCTCTTTGCACACATGCCTTATACCTGTTGCTAAGAAATAGTTTTAGGAGTACAGAAATATTGGATATGAAATTGTAATTTCAGTGTTAAATCTTCAGACTTTACTGTCTGATTTCCAAAACACAAAATCCCTGTTGGCACCATTGTCTGTGTTTGAAAAAACATGTTTCTCATCAGATTTCTCACTCTAGAAAACATCATTAGATTATCTGTTCAAGTGGAGGAAAGAGTCCCACATGGCTCTAAACTCTCCAGCTGCTTTAGAGAAATGGTGGATAAATGTATAACAAAAATTAAAGCTGAAATAAGAGAAATAGTATTTTCACTTCTACTCTTGTCAACATCTGTAATTATATGTTTGTCTGTTTGTCTGTCCGTTTACTGGATAAACCTCTTCTAAATAAGCTCACTTTGAATTATTTCGTTTTTGTCTTCATATTTGTGCTCTAAACTCTATAAACAAAATTTGATTATGGTTAAATTATAAAAATAAAGACTCTTTGCCCACCTTGTCTAGAACCCTGCTCCTAACTCCCACACACTGAAAAATCTTTAGAGAGACTCCGTTATTGAATTAAAACTTTATTCTTTATCTTTAGATTATTGCCATAAATCAAGAGGAATAAAATTGTATTCTAATTGAGCGGCTGGTTCGTGCCAAGCCATAATCTGATCAGCCTCCGTCTAAACAATTGTTCAGATCATGTCATTCAGATTTGGGCAAACTGACCTGACATGTGCATTAATATAAGCAGCACAGGACTTTGAGAAATGTTAACTTCCTCCAGCTCTCATATTCTGTAACACACCACCTTTAACCCAGGAACAGCAACAGCATGAGTGGCTGAAGTTGTAGCTTATTTATGAAAAACTAAAAATGCCTCAACAGCTCCCAGAACCTGGCACTGGTCCATTCTGGAAGTTCATAAGATTCAAAACCAACATGTGACTAACTCCTTCAGGTGTCAAAAGTCTGAAAAAAACTTTCCAAATATCAGAATGCTTGCATTGTGAATACAGAATGGAGTAAATAAACCCATGTCCTGATAATTACTGGATGTTACTCATGTAAAAAGCTTATTCTTTTTTTCTTTTAAGTCGAGCAAATTACAGTCCAGTGTAAAACATAGCTACTGTACTTAGCAAGTTAATGAAGTTTTACGAAGCACTACCACTCATTTAAAACTGGGTTTTAACTTTTAAGCTTATTGTTCATTTGCATAGTTTATTCTAATTCCTTGAAAAAAAACTCTGTTCCCTCTTTCTTCACATTGCTACATGCTAAACTCACCCTGTTGTCATCCAGCATTAATAACCCTCTGCTGGTCAATTAAACAACTCTGCAAATCAAAGTATACAATTCTGTGCGGTCACTTTCAACAATTGATTATAAAGCGATTGGATTTTACTCTTTGTTGCAGCTATTTGGTGATGTGAGAGTGCATATATGAAACAAGAAATTTTTACTGTTGGACTAAATTTGTTCTACAAAAAGATGGCCCAATGTGTAAAAGAATAAGAAATAAAGGTAGTCATATTAAATCTTTCATTGCATCTTTTCCAGACAGGATGTAAAAGAAACAAAAATCTATTTCTGTTTTCTTCAAGCTTGCAGAACTGAGAAATTTTTAATTACATGGCATTTATTTTTCTGTCATGACAACATCACCTGTAAGCAGACTGACATGTTGACTTTTTGTCTCTCTCTAACATGATTCACACCTCCGTTGAGCAGCTCTCTCTTGTCATACTCCATCTTCTTTGCCACTGAGTTTGCTCACCTCTCCTCTCTGAGACAAGATGTCATTGACTAAACACATAAAATATTCATAGACCACGTCTAAGCTATAAAGAGCTGTTTATAGTCTCCAAAGGTTCTATGTACTAGTTTGAAAAGCTCAAGACAGAGGGAAAGTTTTAGTTAATACAGCTTAATACAAATAAAAAGAAATTATAAATTTTAAATGTAATTGTAATTTTTAAAAATTATTTAAGAAGTAACATAATTTGCTTATTCTATTTGTTCCAGTGTTGGTGAAATGTTTCTATTTTCTACATTCTTATTTTTGGGTTTGATCTAAATCATTTAAGCCAATGTTTACACTGGATTAAGACTGCAGGAATCTAAATGTGGATTAACTGATTTAAAACAAGTACCAAAAAAATAGGAAAATAATACGGTAAGGAAGAATTACATGCTTACAGGAAAAAAAAAATAAGTACAGTAGTGCATGTATCCTAAGACAAAGGTAAAATATAAGGTAGTTTTAATGCTGCTAGCTGTAGTTTTATCTTTGATTTGACTTCATATATCATGACTAATATTCTGTTGAAAAAAAACACAAAAGACGTACCAGACAAAAAAGTACAGAAGAAAAGCATTAAGTGAAACCTTATTGAAGGACTTTATAACACTATAAGAGGTAAAGCATATTTAATCTGACACTTAAATATGCTAAATGAGCATGGCGCTTAATGGCTGAACTTGAAGGACCTAGCCTACGTGCTGGACGTACGGGTAATATGCATATGCTCTAAAATGTAACACTGATTTACATTTTAGTATATAGTATATATATATATATATATATATATATATATATATATATATATATATATATATATATATATATATATATATACATGGTTTAACAACAAATATTTAGATATCTACACATACAGTTTATATTTAAGAAAAAGATTTAGAATTTAGATATAGACTATGAGTAAATGTGATATTTATATAAAGGAATAGGCTCCATAAATAGATTTCATATACAAATGTAGATATATAGAGGAGCTGCTCAGGTTCCGGGTTTAATTCCTGGCTCGGGTCTTTCTGCAGGGAGTTTGCATGTTCTCCCTGAGCATGCGTGGGTTCTCTCTGGGTACTCTCTCTGGGTTGCAATGCACTGGCGCCTCGTCCAGGGTGTACCTCGCCTCTCGCCCATAGCGGCTGGAGATAGGCACCCGTGACCTCGCTTGGAATAAGCATGATGGAAAGGGATGGATGGATGTAGATATATAATATTAGGCTATAGATATAACATGTATATTTAGCTTTTTGTCCATAATTATTAGAAAACATTAAATGTGAAAAAAGTGTGCTAAATAACAGATATGTGACAGGTTTTTTTATTCGGTACACAATATAAAAAAAACCTATAATATATTTGTTGAACAACATGTTGATCAAACCCTCTCGACATTTCATTAATATTAGTGATGAACAAGGATTACAGTAGATTAAATAGACTAGTGAATCAAAGTCTGTTTGGTGTTTACTTTCTAATAATCTATTAGCTATATGACTCATTTTATTGTGAAAGGGCACAACAAAATTCAGACCTGCATCTCATTAGCATAACAGGGATGTTATATAAAATGTGACTTGCTATAGTATAACAGTTTCATAGGGGTTTCCCTTGAATCAGAACTTCTTGTAACTGACATGTTATTACTATGTAAAATATTGTAATCCTCCCTAAGGCATAACTATTTTATAATATACCTATAATATAAATACTTTTAAACTTTCAAAGTAATACCTATCAGTATTTTATTATCTTAATTCATTCATCTGTTGCACCTCAAGAAATAATGATTATTTAAAAAAATGTAAAATGATACATATATTATAAATATGTATAATGTGCCCATGATGTATTTTAAGTGTTTGAACAGTTAACTTGTATAATTAGAACTAAGAGGGCATGAAGAATAAAATTCAGTTTCCTAGAAAGATTGAATATATAATAGGAACAATAATATATTATCTTTTACACAGTGAAGTCAGACTTTTAGAGTTTGAAAAACATGCCTTGGCCGTTCCTTTGCACGAATTACTGTGGAAATGTTGTGAGCCATGAGAGTGATCAGCCCTTAGCACTGCTAAGGCATGTTTGTGTATATTTGGAACTCTACTGTATAGTTTTGTGCTTGAGTAACTTAAACAGTGACTGACAATGTGTATATGTCTGGGTAGACTGAGCTGCAGATAGGGGTAAGACAGAATACATTGGGAAAATAAGGTTTCAGGTAAATTGAGATAAATCACCTGTTATTCATGGCAATTAATTTAGCATTATGGTAAAGACATGGGACTTCTGTTTAATGCATGTTTGTTCTCAGGGAATGCTAACTGATAATCAGTAAGCCACAGTAATACCAGGTGATTTGCAAAGTATTCTCTTTTCAGTTTTGTAATGATTCTCACATTTCCAACTGGGTAAAAATGCTGTCAGGTTTGTGGGAGATCGTGGTTCCCAACCTGCCCCTGAAAACAAACTGCCACATACACACAAAGTACAACATCTGGATGAACAAATCATTATTGCACCGAGAAGACTTGAATATAATCAGCTGACAAATTGTCAGTATTTACTGCTGTTTGACTTAAATTGAAATAAAGATTCTGTGTTATTTCTTCTTGTCATGATAATTATATTATCGAGCATCATAAATAAAGATTCAGCTTTTTATTTTGTGTCTTTCAAATTAAACTTCAGTATGGGTTATCCCTCAGTGTTAAAAGCCTGCAGATAGATTTTATCACAGTGCTGAACAGCCAGGCAGTTTATTGGTGTAATTTTTCATATACCCACTGATGTAATAGTTTACACAAGATAACTCAATGCCTGAACTGCACGTTTTCATCATTTGGAATTGGCAACAAAAAGAATGAAACATTTAATTAGAAACAACATTTCAGGCAAATTACATGTTGAGTTCCTCTTGTACAAGCCAACATCGTTGTGCCATTGAAACAGTTATGAAAAGATAGATTTTGTTTTTTTACTTTGTTGCATGCCTTCTGAAAGATTTTTTGTGTGGGAAAATCCCTTAAGGGAAATCTCCTAAGGGAAATGATATTTAGCAAAAAGCTATTTTATTTTGTATTTGCACATCTTGTCTGAGTGCAAGCTTAGTTTGTATTAAGAAAAACAGCTTTTTTTGGACTCAAGTTTAGGTATACTGTATCTGTGGTCTCCAAAGTGTCCTGCTTGTTTAAGACGCTTACACCTGGTTTCCATTGATCAGGCTTTAGCCAAACTGAATCATGTTAAGCAGGGAGACTTCTAAAACCTGCAGCACCGGCCCTTGAGCACAGTGGTCACTCCCTCGTTTAAACTTTAGAATTTTCAGAAACAATGACATCCCAGCCTTCCTTGTACATGTCTAATAATTACAAAACATCAATAGGTTTTAAGAGGTTCCAGCTGATGTCAACCCTCCTGGGCTGCATGGCGTCACAGTTGTTGACATTCTTGTCTTGCAGGAAGAAAGTTCTGGCTTCAGTTCTTGGTATTTTTCTGTATAGAGTTTGCATGTTCTTCCTGTGCGTGGATCGGCTTTAACCACTTCCCGCAGTCCAAACCCATGCATTTTTGGTCAATTGGATTCTTAAAATTGACCTTAGGAGTGAGTGTGTCCAGTGGAAAGTGTACCCTGCACTGTGATTAATAGTAATAATAAGAAAAAAGAATTCAACTTTATTGTAATCACATTGTCACAAGTAGAAAGCAACGAAATTCACTCTCTGCATTTAACCCATCCCTTTGGGGAGTAGAAAATGATTAGATATTGATTATTTATTATATTTATATATTATGATATTCATTTATTTATTTTTTTCTCTAATTAGCAAAGATAGGGACCACGGCCCCCTGAAACACTTAAAGAAAGGTATAGATTATGGATTTATAGAAGTGAAACTTTAACATTTTTGGTAAGAAACAAACAAATTGCAATTTCTCAGTATATTTTCCAAACTTTCATTATTATTCTATTCTATTCACAAACTTTCAGAAGTGGTTAAACACTTCTCTTTTGTCCTCAACTACAGAAATATACCTCATTCAGATTTTTTATGGTCAAAATTGACCTCTCTGACTTTGCAGAATACATATATATATATTTTTCTAAATCTGAGTCGAGTTTTTACAGGAAATTTCTGGCAGCTGAGTAAAGTTAATGTTGGTCCAGTCTCTTTGCAGCATGTGTGGTGTGAAGAATGCCAGCATTGTCCTCTCTATTACTGTAGGGATTTGATTAGCATACTTTGTAGAAAACTTTGCTAGATGTTTCTCTGGGGGACCTGTAACACACATGAGCTGTAATGTTTTATGGAAATGAGATTCGGCTAAACTAAAAGTGAAAAGACAGAAGAAGCATATGATTTTTTTTTTTTTTGCTGCACAGTCCTCTGCTTTAACTTCATCCAAAACCGTTCGCTGAGAGCATTCATGCAGCGGAATAACCACTCCTCACACAGTGCAATCTTCTGTATCTGCTTTGCATCCTCAGAATAAACAGTGCAGCTTTTCCTTCATCAGTGATGGATGTTCTTCCTGTTTTAACTGAACAGCCTGGCTAAATACGGTTTAAGATGTTCAGTGTATCTATGTTTGGGGTCCGAAATGTTCTGCAGCTTTACCACCTTATAAGACATTCCTCCTTAATGTGTGATAAAATCCAGGCTGATGGCAGAGTGACAGAGCAGCGCAGCAAAACTCAGGGGATTAGCGAGTATAAACACAGGCTGCCAGCATCCATAGGACAACAACATACAAAACATGCTAGTTGGAATACAGTAGAGAAGGGTTGCTTTCATTATTTTGGCTACTTATCACAGAATTAGTTCAGGGCCAATGAGAAAAGGGTCTTTTTGATGGTATTAAAATTTGTATTATTTCCTTTTAATCACTTCTAATTAGGTGTTAGTTTCTCCAAACTGGACACTAACACTTTATATTTTGTATTTAGTTGCTTTTTATTTCCTGTTGTAACCATGTTGTTTGTTTGGTTTGCGTGTCTAATCCCCATAATCGCCTGTAAAGTACATGCGTTATCTCCTCTGAGCTGCTTTCTTGCAGTAAGAATGATGCCAAATTCAGGGCATAATGTTTATTGACCGTAATCGAAGCTTGGTTCTTGCCAGATCTGCTTTGTGACTCTGGCTCTGTATTTTCACTTTCATGTCAACAAAAGCTATTTTTAATTCCCAGTTAGGAGGATTAACATTCAGTCTCATTTTTCATTTTTTAAGTTTGACACTTGTTTATTTTCCCTTAAAACTATTATTTCCCATGGCAGTTTTATCTTATCAGTGCAGATACATACATCATCTCTTGTATTCCTCTAAATAAACAAAAATGTTTGTTTTTTTTGCAGCAAATTTTCTCTATTCATATTAAATCATAATAAGAATCAGAGAAACCATCAATTGCCTGATTGAGAGTATATTAATCTTTAAAATCAAAGTCTGTTAACAACGAATAGATCATTTTCACCTTTTGTTGCTGACAGGCTTTTAGTAAATGTCACAGTCCAAAGGCTCTGTATTCATAGACATCATAAAGTTGGCCTTGTGTTCTGCTCATCCCACGAACTTCCCACTGTTGACAGGTGACGTTTCAGAGCTCGCTTTTCTCCTCCTTCTTTTGTTTATGCCAAATCTAAATTCAACTGGTGCAAATGTCACCGAATGAGTTATTACAGAGATAAGTTCCATATATTCTCAAGAGGCAAATATGAAATGCTAGATTAGTTTTGTGCTGCATAAGCTGCAGTTTCTTTTTGGCTGACAAAGCTCAGCGGCTGGCAGAGTCGCCCCTGATTCATTCATTCAGCGACTTTTCAGTATAGGTGGTATATTAAATGCTGCTTTTAAGAACAGTCATTTATATCCGTCACTGTTCTTTAGTTCAGAGAGAGAAAAACAAAAAGCGCCGAAAATTACATTTAAATGATTTACAATCCTGTCAATTAAAAAAAAAAATATGAACAAAAAGTTGTTTGTGATAGAAAACAATGAAACAAGAATTCTACTGTTTTCTTTTATCTGTTATTTATAATACACAAGTGGCATGTTTAAAATAACTTTTGCAGTCTAAAGAACCAATGCAAAATTCTTAATTAATATTACAGAAATCAAACCCTACCAATATTTTCCAACTAGCACAAAATGTCCACTATTTTGAATGTTTTTATGTGTTGATGAGCTCCAAGTCTTTGGGGTTCAGAGAAAATAAAAACAGCATAACTGTATAGAATAAAATTCAACTTTATTGTCATTGCATTGTCACGAGTACAAAGCAACAAAATGTGGTTTGCATCTGTCCAGAAGTGCTTTACAGGATATAAATATTATTACCCGTGTCTGTACAAGCAGAAAATAATAGTTAGGGACTGTAAAAGTTGTGTATAAATATAAATATAGATGTGAATATGAATATGGGAGCTACATGCACAGATTGTACAGATTATACAGATTATACAGAATATACAGGAATGTTAGAAAAAGGATTATATATGTATTAGTTTATTGATTTCGTTTATCAATTTCCCATGATTCCATTAAATGCTACTGGCATCCTAGATGGGTGATTCTATGAAGGCAAATGAAGTTATAAAGAATGGGAATTTCTATACTCAGTTAATTTACTGATTAAACTGTCAATATTAAATCATTCTGAGGATTTATAATTGTGAATAATATTGTTATAAATTAAATATGTGAATTTTCCACTAAAGAAGGTTTTTTTCCCACACATGGATTATCTGCAGATACAATTTGATAATAAGTTTTTAGAACAAAAACAGTTTCATTTAAAACGGAAAATTATTCTGCAACCAAAGGACATTAAACTGGAAAAATGTTTGTTAAACAGATTTACAGTTAATAAATAAAATAAATAATATATAAATAATATATAAATAATTCTGTATTTCTAGTTACTCCCAATAAACCATGTAAAGTTTGTAAACTTTAAAACTCTGGGTGTAGTTGCTCCTCTGATCTTTCAAAACAACCAAAAACCATTAAGTTTGCACCAAGTGACTGAGATTTCCAATGAGAGTTCTTTCAATTAAGGTTCAACACACCTGATGAAAGAAGCAACGGACCTCTTCCCACACAGAAACACCTCTTATGCTCGCTCTCACACAATACACGGAGAATTGAAGTGCTTCATGCCCATTTGTCACTGTTTACCGCCTACATTCATTCCAATGTGACCTCTAAATAGGAAACGTTTGTCACTAAACTCTAATAATCAGTCCACAGAAGAGGCTCTGAGTGTCCAGCCTCTGGGGTTACGGATGCTGCAGATGTACCATCCAATGATGGGTCACAGCATGAACCAAGCTCCCACACTATAACAGGGTCAGTGACAAACTGAGCTGTTTGGAGGCTTAACTCAGCAGCTGTAATCAGAACCCCATTTTCAAAATTGGTTTTCAGTACAACAATACCTCCTCCTCTCACAGCCATACTGTGCTGAGCTGCACAATAGAGTCCTGTTATTCCATTCTTTTGTTATTAAGGGACATTTTACCAAATGGATTAGCAGCTCGAAGAGAGGAAAGAATGTAGATTTTAGAGTAAAAAAAATTTGTGTCTGTGTCGAGGCTGAGCCAATGCTCGACACATTTTCTAAACAGAGATGTCAAAGAGCGAGCGAGCGAGTGGTATCGTATCCTCTAACACATCCAATAAGCCTACGGCAGGCTTACAGATGGATCAAGCTGGGCTATGACCATTTGGAGCTTGTTTTACAAAGTATGACCACCTTATAAACTGTCTGCAAAAGGTGTCAGACCATGTAAGTGTCTGGATTCTATCATGCATTGGCTGCCGATAAAAGAAAAATATAAGTCTGACACTGAAACATTTATCCTTTTGCTTATATATCACCCTACGATAATTAATATGAATATTTTCAAATTGTTTTTCCCTATCTTTCAGCAGTACATCTGGAAAATATTAGGATTTCAAAAACATAATTTGTTTTCAATACATAAGAAAAATCCATATAATAATGATAAGAAGAAAATACACTTAAAGAGCTTAAGTGTTACAATCCCCAAAGCCTGAAAGTATGAGATAATGGTTTAGAGATACTTATTTCCGAAGGAACAGTGTCATACGGCAGTGGAAGAGAAAAAAAGAGAAAAAAAGATTGTTTGTTGTAATTTTAATATTGAATTCCTTGTGCTACTTAGATTGTAATTTGTACTACCCTGAAGGATTTCGATGTTAAATATCTGCAAGACAAATACAAACAGATTAAGTGCTCAGTGCCAGCAGCTAAACAGCTAAGTAGTTTCAGAACAATAATCTTTGCTTCAGCAGAAGAAATGCAGCTCTCCCAGCACAAACTAAATGAAAGCATGGTGGTGCGGGAATTACTGCTAAAAGCTACATTTAAGGTGCTGCATGGGAGAATTTGCATCTGAGAATTCATCAAACCAAGTTTTAATTGGGAAAAGCAGAGGATTTTCTTTTTTATGCTCTGTTATCATGCTAAATACTCCACATTTTGTGGTTTCTACAGTAACACTAAAACCTTATGAGTTAAAGAAGTTGTATTATTCTACTGTGAGAATAAAGTGATGTATCCTATGTCCTACTACTGCTTCTAGAACGTGTTAGCATGATGGTACACAGACAACATGTTTATTTTTAAACAAGAAACATCAAAATGGCTTCCAATAGGACACACGCCTTGATGTCTCAAAAACAATCCTTCATTTCCTCGGCATTTGAATCACATAACAAATGTTTTTCTTGATTTTCTTTGATTTTTTCGAATTTTACTAAATGTAGCAAGATTAGAAACAACAGCAGCTTCAATATTTATTAAGCTTCAATATTCATTAGATTGATTGGAGAAATTCATAAAAATGAAGATAGATTAAATTCTCTACTTTAGGTTATTGATCGGATAGTTTTGGTTTGTTTTTTTTTCCAGATTGAAATGTGTTTTTTAAAAATTGCTTTCTACAGATGGGCGGCACAGTGAGGTGGTGGTTTGCGATGGGGTTCTGGGTTCAAGTCCTGGGGGAACCAAGGCCTCTCTATGTGGAGTTTGCATGTTCTCCCTGTGTCTGCATGGGTTTTCTCTGGGTTCTCCAGCTTCCTCCAACAGTCCAAAAACCTCCATATATGGTTGACTGGACATTCCAAATTGCCCTTAGGAGTTAGTATGAGTGTTTGTTCTTGTTTGCGTTTCTCTTTGTGACTCTGCAGGGTTGCCCACTGACTACTGAGATAGGCTCCAGTCCCCCAGCCCTACCCCATTAGGGAATAAGTGGTTATGATAATGGAGGGATGGATGGATGTTTTATTCAGACATATCCTTAATAAGTAATTTATTTCATGGGTCTTCGCATTGCCATGAGGGAAATTGTCTTTTTTCCCGTATTCTTTATCCCACAGAACTTCTTTTATGCACAAATATTGTGAAGTTTAGGGAAAAGTTTTTATTCACATAAATGACATGGGAAAAGTCTTTCCCCCCAACTGTGGAGGCAAGCTTTGATCATTTGAACACTAGCCAAACTCCCTGTCTGCCTCCTAGTGACTGGTCAGTAGTTAATTAATACAATTTTACTGATTTATTTTCATACATTTAAGTGGGACAGGTTACCCAGAGACCTATACATTTGTGCTCAGCTGCAATGTATTTTACTTTTGTGCTCTAGTTAAATGAATATTTGATGATACGTGGTTCAGTGAAGTAGGGCAAGAAAGCTGCTTGTCAAGATAAATTTGTTGACTCACAGTGATCTAAACTGTAACTTTGGCATGAATGACCTTCTGGAGATGTCGTATCTAAAGTTCCTCCCAGAAAGACTTTGACAGTCTATTTGGCACCATGTCTTCTACTCAGTATAAAGTTGGCAGTATTGTTTTTTGTTATTGTTTTTTTCTTAAAAAATATATGCAAGCCCCCACATTTCCACATCAATAAAGGCGGACAGTTCAGAGAATATACACTGCAAATAATTGAAATCTAAAGAAGTAATTTTTTCATGAATTGAGCAGCTAAGTGAGACTATAAAATATTATTTAAAATATATATTAATATAATTATTAAATATTATTTAAAATATATTTTATTTTGAATATAAAAATAATTGCATTGGCTATTTTCCAATGCATATTATCTAATTGTCTTAATTTAAGAGTAAAAATGCTCACTCCATTGGTAAATCATCTTATTTACCTACTCAAATTAAGGTCTTATACACTGAATTTAAGAAATTTTTACTAATTTCTAGATCGTTTTAGCAGTGTGAATGTATCTCTTTATAATCAATGCCTGTGTGATCCTCCTCAGGTTTGCCTGGGCAAAAGCTGCACCAAATTAGCCAGTTTATTGTCTGATCTGATGCTGCTGGCCTGACTAACCTAGTCGGAGTTTGTGTTGTTGAACTGATTTCCTTAACGCACCATTCATTTTATCCATTAGGCAATTTTTGTTTGGGTTTGGCTAAAAAATGTAAAGCTGGCATCAGCAAAACCTGCTCGGGAGAGAAATTTACAATTTTTCCATCCATTAAATAAACATAAAATTATGCTTTAAAAGAATCTACACCCAGCCGAAACGCTGTTAAGACAGTTTTTGTTGTGCACTGGTGCTACACACACAAACACGTCTGATTTAATGTGAAATGTCAAACAGCCAAAACATTTAAAGCCTCCCAGTTTTGTAATAGCATGTTTCAGTGTGATGCCTCGTCCATTCTGAAATCTGAACTCTGCTTCACCCTCTTTACCACCTTTAACCATCTGCAGCGCCATGAATAAAGCCTAGGGGTCTTCCCCTTGGCTATTTACTTGATATGAGTTGTGCTGCTTTTTTGCTTTCAGGATCAACTTTATTTGTTTTTTTTTGTTTTTTGTTTTTTTTATTTTACAATAACTTAAAATAATCTGCAACAAAAGACTTGCATTAAGTCTTCTTCCTTGTTTGGAAGACCGGATGACAAACTGCAGATCAGGAGCACATGTCATGGGTGGGTGCATGTTGTCTTTTCAAAGAGGTTTGTTTTTAGTCCTCTCTTCTCCCCTCTGCACCACATTCAACTATGCATGCTCTTCTTTTGTAATGTTATTTACTGGACAGCACAATCAAATGAAAGGCAAGCACTCTTCAGCAAACAACAGTAATTGTTAGTGGCCATTGTATTAAGCCATTCAGCATGCACTTGAGCAAAGCATTAAAAAAAAATTGTTTTTTTTGTGTCATTTTTTTGGGAGATTTGGAGCATTTACGTCATTATGGATTATTCCCCCTGCTTTATAGATAAATGTGCACACAAGCATCACTTAAACAAGCTGTTTATTGTTGTTGTTGAACAGACTGAAGCAAGAGATATGATGGTTTTCTAAGATGTTTTTAGATTGAATAGCCTCAGGAAAGACACCCAAACAACTCTAAGAGGTCAGTCTGGCCTCTGCCTGGATGGCCCTCTTAGCTGTCCTCCAACCTGGAATCAAGATGTGCAGAAGTAGCAGAAAAGGCTTGGGGATATTTCCTGTTACCCGGAGTTAGTAATGCTAAACAGCATGTGTCCTGACGGACCTAGAAATATGTTTGTAAGCTGACTGAGGGGCCATAACTCTATGAGTTTCTATTATACCAGCCAGATTTACAAGCCTAATTAGCCTCACACCTTAATGCTCATTAGTCCTACCTCAGCTCTCAGTAAATGGGCCATCTGGTCCTAATTATCCTGCAGAGAGGACACCCTAACATGTCCAATCTCGGAAATGTTTGGGATTTGTCTGCAAACCTTGCTATATTTAGCATTACAGGCGGTGCTGTTTGGCCATCAGTTGTGCACATTCTCCTAGTGTAAAATTATCTTAGATTTGATTAAGAAGCATTTTTTTATCAGCAGATTCTATACTAGTGAAAATAATAAACTACTGTCAAACGAAAATCATCAGTCAGTTATTTTCCATTAAAATCATATAATTTATATATATTACAGCTTTGATATTTATGAAATATAAATATGAAATATATGTTAATATTAGAAGGTTTATTAGTCATATTGGTTTGGAAGCAACCCAGCAGTCAGATAAAAGTTTTCCTCTTATAGCTTCCAGCTGTAGCGTGACTTTATTCAGCTTATCAGAAACAAGTTTGGGAGGGGTAGTGCTGCCTATTTATATTTATGCTGCCATCAATATTAAACTCCAGTCACCGCAGCATGTTTCCTGGCACCTTACAAAAAGAACATTAAACTGAGGAAACACATGAGAGAAGATTTAATGTAGTTTTTGAAACATAAAAAAAACCTTGATATATCTGAATAGAGGTAACTGGACCTAGCTATTGAGGCAGACATAAATTATATTGAACTAGAAAAGTTGCATATTTGTGTAGTAAAACCAATCATGCTTATAACAGTTTTTCAGATGAAAGCTACTTTATGTTTGAAAAATATGAATCCTGGTTATCAGTGGTCAATTAAAAAAAAGTAAAAAAAAAACAAAAAAACAATCCACTGGACTTTGTTTCCAAGTTTGAAGATGTTTTGCTTCCCACCCAGGAATCTTTTTTAATTCAAAATGTCAGAAATTGCGTTGAGTTCAAGGCTTCTGACATTTTGAATTGAAAAAGCTTCCTGGATGGGAAGCAAAACGTCTTCAAACTTGGAAACAAAGTCCAGTACATTGTTTTTTAACTTTTTTGAATGACTATGACCTGGATGACTGAGAATCTTCACCAGCATCATGTAAAAGAAGCTGCTTATTACTGTAATATAGAACGTGTTCATAGACCCTATTGAGGCATCATGTTTTTCTCCCCGTTGGAAGGCACGGTTTTACAAACCCCCAGCTCTCTATTTCCCTTATTTTTAACATCTCCTGCATTGACCACTTTGGTTAATCATTGTTTGTCTCCTGTGCTAAGTTCCAAAAGTCGGTGCAAAGCAGGCAACTGAGGGAAATTTGCCTCAGATTGTGTTACTGACTGAAGGAGAGATACTGAGTGTGTTTAAGCATGTTTGTGTTTAAGAAGGAGGGAACCCCACTAAAAGCCTCATCGGTGGCAGGACTGTTATTCAAAGAAGTAGAGCTCTGATGTATGTCTTCTCTATAGCGGGACGCATGATGAAACACATATTATATTTTGCCGATCGCTGTTGCAGAATTTCATCTGCATTTTTCACAGCTTAGTTTTATTTCAGATGCAGCCATTTAGAATTGACTAGCAGTAAATTTTTTGATGATATCAGCACATGCCTTGACCTGGAATAGTAAGGTTAGGGTTAAAGTTTGTGACCACTTAAATATCTGATGGTGTGAAATGTATGAGTCTTTGTTTTTATATCAGTGGTACCAGTCTTGACCTGATTTCAGGCCAGACAAGAGTGGCCCCGCCACTAGGGGAAAATACTACAATCATTCCTGTTGTTGTGCTACCGCATATGCATCTAGTGGTTGTTACACTGCACGGCTCATTTACCAAATAGGACTCTTTAGTTTAGATTTAATCAAATGTAACTTCCTGTGGAGATATTTTAAATGCGGCTTGAACCGTCCAGCTGCTGTTGCTGTTGACAGGTTAGAAAGCAGGCATGCAGTTCTTTCTGGACTCCATACATCACAACTTGTCTGTCTTTTATGACACACAGCTCTTATCTGTTGCATAAATATCTACCAGTAAAAAAAAAAAAAAAGAATACATCAGCATGACCTGCCCTCTTATGAACCAGAACCAGAACAGAATGGAATTTGAAACGTTTTAGCCAAAAATGTTTCCATGGTCAAGGTGTTTTTTGCAGAAACGTTTCAGATTTCGTTCTGTTCTCCAGCTTCGCTAGAGTCCGTCGGGAGCTGGAGGTGATCGATGCCTAGGTGAGTGACCTCTGGCACACACTGTGACATGCTCAACCAAACACTGATTGGTTTTAACGTAAGAGTACAGCCGACTGGGAGTCACTGACTGAGTGCAGCTCCTCTCTGCTGTGACTGTGTCTCTGATGGAAAAAACAGCAGCTCCTGGAGACTTTTGACCCTGTACATGATGTCCTGAAAAGCTGGCTGCTTTATTCTTAGTTGAGGCTTTGCTTTTTAAATCAAAGATTAAATATGAATCAGACTACCCTTCCTTTTTTGAATTAGCCTGTTTGGATAAAATTAGAGCATTGAATTTAATCTTTTATTTAACTTCTGTTCCTTTATTTCCCTTCATTCTAAATCTGATGTAAATATGACCCAGCATTTTCCTGTTTTGGTCTTCTTATTACGTCGGGGTAATGCAAGCCAAGTTAATGTGTTTCCTATGAGCTTTGATGGATTGTGTGTCTCTGTGTCACTTAGGCTGTGTGGTGAGTGTAGATAAGCCCCTTATGAGGTGAAAAGCCCTCCCCATCCTGCAGTATCCCCTCCCAGCACCACCAGCAGGAATAAGGGATGTCAGGTCTGTTCCTCTTTCTGGCAGTCCTCATTGTCTCCTGCAGCATCCAGGTGGGTTTCATTACATCTTTAACGTTAACAGGCAAATGTAAACTACATAGGCAACCTTTTGATAGTTTAAAGAAAGGTTCAGAAAGTCTAAGTAAGGAATCAGTGAATTTATTTACACTTTTTGTAAGCTTGTTGATTATAAATTTGGAATAATATGTTACAGTGTGGCAATTGAGAAGTGAAAATATGAAGACATTATGTTTTTAACCATTCATAAATTGTTAACAATAAGCTGTGAATAACTTTGACAGGTGTAAAACATGATTTCTCACATTTCCTCAGAGATTGCAATGGGTATGAACAATTTCCAACATGCAATCTTAAAGGTGCTCTATTAAAAAATACTGTTTCTAGCATTTTCTAGCCTTTATTTCTGTTATTAATGATTATTTTAAAGCCAATAGTATTCAAATATTATATTAAATCAATAAAATGAAGGATTCAATACAGAGCTATTGGTTAGAGGAGAAGTGTGCTTTACATCTGCCTCAAAATGTAATCTTAACTCTAACAATCGCGTCTGGTCAGAATACATATTATTACATTATTTTGTCATTATTTAAAGTCTATAATGCAAGCCATCTAAAAAATCTTTAAAGGCAAAATAGAACTATAGTATCACAGATCATCCACCATGATTTACAATGGGTTGAATATGACTTTTCACATATTATTTTACACTGAAACACTAATAAGGTATGCTAAAAAAATAAGGAGACAACAACAACAACAACAGGACATCATAGCAAAAATGAAGAGACACCTCTAAGGGTATTGGAAATACAACCCTGGTGTCCCTCATTTGATTTGCCTGTTTGATTGGTCCTTATTTAATCACTTTGGGCCAAAATGTATTTTTGTTACTATAGACCCACATGCTAATTATTGATCAGCCACATACATAGATTTCTGGTTTAAATCTGTAATCAAATGTTGCCAAAATGCATAAAATTGTCTCACAACTTCAACGATTTTTATTTTTTTACAGGGACATTGCCCTTAATTTCCCAGAAATTATATTGTGAGGAACAAGCAAGCAAAGATTGATTTTCAAAGACACTCTTTTTTACTCTGGCAGGATACCCAATTACATTAAGAGATAGTTTATATATTTTACCCAAATAGTTTTTATAGTCAAATATCATATGTTATTTTAAAAATGTTTGTGTGAAGCTCATGTTTTTTAACATATTCAGTTGTTTACCTACTGTACTCTGATCACCACATCCACAGTAACTGAATCCTCAGGATGTTACTGCACATTTTATTGAATTTTCTCCTGTGTGTCCCCCTAGATGTCTCCTGCTGTTACCTTGGATAAGCTGAAGGATGACTGGAACCAGTATAAGACAGAATGTGAACATAACAACAGTCAATATCCCTCCAGCAGTGGTAAGGTTACAATAAATGTATTTTTTTAGTTGTTTTTTTTTTTTACTTTGAATCTTCCCTTTAACTATGCCTGCACTGAGTCCTACTGATGGTAGTTAAATATAATATAATGAAGAATCAAAAACGAGAAGTCCCTAAACCTGCCTGAACTGCATCCAAACACACATTTCCCCTTTATGTTGGCGCATCATGTCAGTTTTATCATTGTTTACTTTTTGGGGGGGGGTTTTGAGTCGAAAAGGGTCACATTGAGCAAACTTGTTTTCCGAAGTGGTTCTCTCCTTCTATGAAAATCAGCAAAACAACAAAAAATACATAAAAATGTTTGCACTTTTCAAACTGCATAGGGATAAGATTTACAGGCCTTGCAACCAGGACAACAATAATACTTCTTACACATTAAGTTTTTCCGCAAGATAATTTCATATAAAAGCTGTAGAAAAGGCTAAAAATCTTAAGTGCAGATGAGATGGTTTAGACATAATAAGCGAACACATGGGGAAACAGTTTGCATTTGCATCCCCTAAAGACAATCTGAAGTAGCAGGAGATTTTCCACTTGTTATATAGTGAATTTAGCTCTTCAGCTGCATTACCTTCTGTCTGCAAGTTCTGTTTTAACTTTTAAAACAAGCAGCTTCCCCCACTTTTTGCTATCTATATGAAGTGAAGCTCTCAGTTCTCCAACGTTTCAACTCTTATATAGCGTCCCTGCTGTTCCATTAGTGTGAGAGCAGCTAAACTGCTATAGAGGACCTAGAATACATCACTTTGTTCTCACAGGTCCCAGCTGTCGATACTCTGACAATCAGGACTGATATCCTCTGATGAGAGACATAATGAAACATGGGAGGAGTGATTTTGAGATGAAAGACCATAATGTTCAAGATACCATAATGAGATAACATAATGACTTCCAGCAAACATCCCTTCAAAGACTGTTGTGAAACTTGAAGAGTCAAAGACAAGCTATTAGGGCTACACTGATGCTTTTTTCCCGGCTTTCTTTTATTGTTTTTATCCTTAGGTCTTGTGTGCAACAGGACATTTGACAACTATACCTGTTGGCCTGATGGATTCCCCAACACCATCGTCAGTGTGGCGTGTCCGTGGTATTTGCCGTGGTACAATAAAGGTTAGAGACCTGTGAGTTTTTAGAAAACCATATAGCAGCATAGTCACAGAGAATCCAGCAGAAACAGACAGCTGTCTATGCCTTCTGTTTAAAAGTCTGTGTTTGTGTGTGTTTGAATAGTTCAACACGGGATGGTTTATCGTGAGTGTGATGCCAATGGCCAGTGGGTAACTAAGAAAAATACCAGCGAATGTGATATTCATGAAACAAACCGGGTAAGAATAATATTTTAACATAATTATTTTATTTATTTTATAACAAAATAAATATTTACCTGACATACTGAATATTCTTATAAGAATAGGGTATTAAAAAACATTCATTTTTAGTAGTTTCGTCATTATAATTGCTAAGTAAAAGGAGGGTCCTTTTGTACATCAGGGAATGGGTTTTATACACTTTATACACAATAAAACTAACAAGAACCAAAAATTAGGACATCTGTTGCAAAATTCTGGGTAGCATGGCTGATGTGCGTATAGAATCATGTTACTGCTTCGGTTGCACACTAAAGAGTCTCAGAAAATAAAGGCAACTAACCAACCAACCCAGCTGAGAGGTGCACCCACCTCAAAGTTGTGCATAGGATCTATTTTCTGCTCTTTTGAAGACAGGTTCTTTTATTTCATTTTACAATGAAGCTCTAGATTAAGTGGCATACTTCTTGACCTATTTCAAATTGTTGCAGCTCGATTCATAAAAGAAAAACACTGTAATTGCATTCTACATTGAGTAGTGGAAGGTGTGCAGGTAATTATTCTGTGCATTCCTTTTCGAAGCTCTTTGTGAGGCGTGTGCATAGAGTAAATACAGCCACATATTGAAACCAGTGAAGTTGGAGATGGTAGTATTCTCTTAATGTGTTGTGAAGGGGGAGCTGTCATCAGCAGCTAAAATAACAAACCTATGCAGAACAGTATTGCTGCTGACTCCTGACAAGACTAATTAATAATAGTTAAAAAATTATTAGGGCAATATGAGATAACAATAGCATTAGAAGTCATTAAGTCGTTGAATCTAGTGCATCTACAGTAATGTTACATTGCCATTCCTGCTATTTAAATCAAACTCGTTAATAAATCTATAACAAATTACAAATCAAATGTATGTGTTTTTTATACATTATCTTGCAGCCTTACTATGGATATATCCGGATCATGTACACAGTGGGCTATTCCATGTCTTTGGTGGCGTTGGTACTGGCTCTTGGTATCCTTATATTTTTCAGGTACTATTTACTTTTTATGAATTTTTTTTTTGTACAAACTTGAGCAAAGAAAAAAAAATGCAGATGATGTTTTAAAGAGANTTTTTTTTTGTACAAACTTGAGCAAAGAAAAAAAAAATGCAGATTGTAGTTTATTGAACCATGCTGCTACAAACCATTTGAATTTAAACCACTGTAAATGAAATAAAAAATAAAAGCCATGTAATGATTTCCTATTAAGACTTTTCTTGTATTTTATTTTATTTTTGTCAGAAAACTGCACTGCATGAGGAACAACATTCACATGAATTTATTTGCTTCCTTCATCCTACGAGCCCTATCTGTCCTTATCAAAGACGCTCTGCTGGAGGCTAACCTAACATTGGATAAGATCAGTGGAGAAGAGGAGCAGGGCTTTGTCAGTGAATCTGTACCCCCAGTGGAGTTGCTGGTAAGTCTGTTGAAAGGAAAAACTTAACACTCCACAATGAGTTCTTGGTTCATAAGAATATTCTCAATTATTTATGGAGGATAATTATCTTATAAGAAAGGTTTTCTAATTGTCAAGATCTCAAACTGCTGTCGTCCATGACACAATACAACTTGCTTTACATTTATTAGATATCTAAACTACTTACAAACTGAAATCATTTGCAACACACCCTGTAAAACGCAGAGTACTATACTCTACAATTTGCCCAATTCAGAATTCGGGATAGATAATACAATAGGAAGTAAATGGACTATTGTGCACACAAGACATAAACACTTTCATAATAAAGAAGAAAATTTGATTTACAAATAGAATTAAGAATACACAATACAATCAGGATCAAAATTGTATCTGGACAGAAATAAATGTAAATGAAGAACAAATAAAAGGAATTTCAAATAGTAGGAGTAAATACTCTGCATATTGAGTTGAAACAAAACAAAAACAAGAGTTCATAATTGATTAGATCACTTAAGACAGACTCATCATTTGAAGAGATGACACTTCCTGTATAAACTCGGTTTTTTTTTATTCATTATTTGCATTTTATGCATGAATAAGATGCAGGATTTTGTAAAGATATAGGTATCTTTAACCCTTAAACTGTTTCCCATAGAGGTAGAATAGAACAGGTTTCTTTTCTAATTACATTAACATGATTAAAACATTAAGTTATCAAGCATAGGTTTCAGGTGTCAAAATATATTTTCTTTTAGGGTCTAACTCAGAATTTTATTAAATATTTGTACACTGAGAATATATTTTAGAATAGAAAATGGGAGAACAAAAAATAAAAGAGCTCAAAGTTTCTGAATTTTTCCGAAAAGTACATCAAACTGGGCCACAGCTTTAATTATAGGAAACAGAAAATTTTAGGTACTGGTAGACCAGATGAATCGTTTTCCTTTATTAGAACCATTGGTTTTCGTGCTTTATGGTTCTGCCACCTCAGTCATACGTTCTGCTGAAAGGGTCATTCAGTTTGGTAGCTCTGTCTGCCTAGAGGTTGGGGACAGATGAAGGATGGTCGGGAACCCTGGCAGCCAGACAGTACTGGAGTCCTATCCCACACAGGATCACAAAATGAAAAGAATTATATTACATAAAAATTTAATTTAAAGATTTTAGGCCATAAAATAGAATAATTTGAATCATTTTGTTTGTCCTGTATAAAAGGTCCCTCATGAAATAATTTGTAGAAATACCTTCAGGCCTAAAATTGTTGAAGTAGCAGTGATAGGTCTGCATTCATGCACCACAATGAATACAAAACACAAGCATGGTTTAACTGCTTAAACCCTCCTGTTGAGTCTGTGTTACATGACGAACAGAGTTGGGTTTCTGTTTGTAATAAGCTTATTCTCAGTTATTAATTACATAATTACAAAACATTACCTTGAAACTAAAGGCCGACCCTAAAAAAATATCAAGAAGTCCTGGTATTACATTTCTGACCCCGGGCCTTATAAGGCAAAAGTGGATGACATATGGCCGAGCAATATTTTAACACTTCAAAATTAGATTAACTTAGATATCCACAAATGCAAAACAAATACTTATTGCATTAAAGACTGGTCAGGTCCTGGTGAATCGGTTAGGGATTTTCTTTGAGTACAGAAGCTTAATTCTGAGGTTCTGTCTGGCACCTTAATAAATGCTTTTCAGTTAAATAACCTCTATGAGGATGGTGACTAATTAGCTTTAGCTTTTTAGGTAACCTAAACATTACTAATGTCAAGCATCCAATGAGCTGCATTGATTCTCCAATGGAGGGATTCACAGATGTGCAACTTTATTATAAATATCAAAGGGTAACAGCAGCTAACTATTGATCCTAAATCCCACAGTCAGAAGGAGATGCCATCAGCAGAAGCAATGATCCGACCATGTTTAGCTGGAAATGCATCTGTAGTATTATAAATTTCTCTTTCATGAATTTCTCTTGCAGATGACAGTTAGCTGTCGCACGGCCTTGGTGATGATGCAGTACAGCATCATGGCTAACAGCTACTGGTTGGTGGTGGAAGGCATCTACCTCCATAACCTTCTGGTCATTAGCGTCTTCACAGAAAGGAACTATTTCAAAGTGTACCTGTGCATTGGTTGGGGTGAGTTGTCCCATTTGGTATCCATAGGTGTGTCACCATGTCAGCATATGATCAACGGGAATAAAGGCTAAAGCAAAAAATAATAGTTTTTCATACTTTTTCCACAGGTACACCATTATTATTCCTCATCCCATGGGGAATCTCAAAATATTTATATGAAAATAATGAGTAAGTTCCTTTGTTCATTTTTAAGTGACAAAAACATTTTTTTTCCTTTATGTAAGCTCATTAACAAAGTATTTTCACAAGGCGTTTCTGATGGACTCTAAATGTTTGATTTTAAATCCACAGTAGCTAGTTATTGCTCTGAGGTTATGTTGAATTATCTCATGGTCGGGAGTTAAGATATTAAAATGTCAGAAATAATTTAAGTTAACAGTTAACACCCTCTCGCATGACATTTAGTGGTAAAAGGAGGGATGAGAATCTAAAAATCACATTTTCTAAATACCAAAAATCATCAGTTAGCACAAAAAAGTGTTGCAAATCTAAGAAAAAAAAAACATTGTAAATTAAAAATCAAGTGTTTGAAAACATGACAAATGTCAAGAAATGTTTTGCTGATATTCTTTTCAATGCATTTCTATACACAGATGCTGGGAGCAGAATACGGACATGAGTATCTGGTGGATAATCCGAGCCCCAAATCTGCTTTCCGTCATGGTAATTTACAGCAACATCCATTTTTTATTCTTTATTTTTATGTCCAAATTTAGAACCAATGTAATCCCTAGAAAATCCCACACGCACAACCAGCGTCTTGCGTTTCCACTTGACTGCATTGTGTTTTTGTCAAATTGCACAGTATGCAATATTAAAAACAGCTCATTTATTTATGGAGTGTGAAAAGCTGGCTGGGCTTCAGATATAATGTCTGGGAAGCATGTTAGCCCTACTAAGATTCTAGGTTAAATGCAATTATCATTCATTTTATCCAGCAACACAGTTCATGTGTGCTCTGCACGGGTCAGTTCAGACTGTTTATGTTGCTCCGATCGGTCATGCAGCCAGACATCCTGGCATGTTCCATGCATTAATCGTGCAGCTAAGTGGCCTGTATCCCCCAGGAATTCCTGTGTTTGAGTTGTTTGTAGGAATGGCAGGGCTGGTCCTCCTTTCAGAGTTTCCCTGGTTTTCCTTATCCGTTTTTGTTTTTTGTTTTCTTCCAAGCTCAACATCAGAGCAGAACAATCCAAGACACTTTTAAAAACAAGAAATCTCTTTAAGAAAAATAATTAACCTACCTTGTGCAAAAATCTGAATCCTTAAAAATATATTATTCACTATGATCACAGCCCACTGGGATCACATTTAAAACATTCAGTAAAGACAATGTATTCATCAATATTTTAGGTTTTATGTTTCTCTGAAAACAAAAATAACAGATTCATGTGTCCAAATTAGGGTCAGCACACTTTCCTCACTCAAGTCCCCCCAAATTAACAGGTTAAATCCTGAAGTTTTTTTTCTAAGAAGCACCTGCTGGTTCTTTAAAATGCCAGCTGAAGTAAAAAAGCTGAAATCTGTTCAGAAATGTTAACTGTTCCACATCACAAAGTTACACAAGAAGTTTAATTTTTTTAAGTATTTCTAAACAAAATCTGTTATTAAAGGCTTTTTTTTTTTGTTCTTTATGCCTATTTTATTTTCACATTTGGTTTACCAAATAAATTCCTACAACCTTAACATAATCAGAAAAACAATGTTTATGATTTATATTTTTTTCCAGACTAAATTTCAGGCAATGATTACGATGTGACTGGAATCAATAATCATCAAAGGATTTTACTTTCTGCTTTTAATATCTTTAACTCAATTTATTGAAATTTCTTTTGTTTTTGTTTTTATCTGTGGGTTTTAGATTTCTGCAGTGCAATGCCGCAGGCTTAGATCTTAATCAGTTATTCTAATCTGTTCTGCTCCATTATTTTATTTTCAGAAGTTCTTATCTTTGGACTTTTTCCTCTTATATTTAAAGAAACTTCCAGTCAGATTTGTTGCGTTTGAATGCCTCTGTGATCATTTCTTCCAGTATTGTGAAGATTTTATTTCCTTTTTTTTTCTCTGGTAAATCATTTAAAACATTTCTTTCCAAAGTATTTTTGCTGCATGACTTTTTTCCCTTTGATATAACAACCGAACATTTGTGTGTGTTGTTGGGATTTCACTGGCGACCATCAGTTACAGCCAACAGATTATCAGTAGCCTTTACAACTTTAAAGCTTGGTTGCATTAATATCTCAGCCTTTAAAAATCTTTGAAGGTAATATTTAGTCCATCATCTTAAACTGGATGAAGAATGCTACAAAGGCAATCTAAACTAAATAGCCTGGCCAGGAAAACATTACTCATGGAAGCTCCAGATATTCACAGTACTGGTAGGAGAATCTGTCGACAGGACAGTCTTGCACTCATCAACTATGTCCTTTCTGGAGGGCTATCAGCAAGACGACCTTTACTGTAAGAAGTTCCACTAACAGCACATGGAGCACATGTGGATAAAGGTACTTTCAAAATAAAGCGTTTTGACAAACCTGCAAAATACTATTAGTGGTGAAAACTAATACACATTACTGTGGATATGCTATACACACAATGCAGCATGATGGTGTCAGCATAATGGTGTGGGAGGCCTTTCTCTGATAGAGAAGTGGGTTACAGTGATTGAAGGATAAAGTAAATACAAGGCAAACAATGATAATTAAAAGCATATCCAAGGCTATGAACACTTTGAAAGACAGCAATTTAAAACATACAGAACTATAATGAAAAATTTAAATGAAGCATTTGCAGGTGTTATATGGCCCAGTAAGAAACCAGACCTATTTTGGGCAGAAAAGGTGTGATAGGTCTTGAAGATTCCTCCACAAGCTTTTTCTTAAGAAAAATAATCTTTTTTTTTTTAAATCTCTAAATCCACAAACTGTCAGGTTTAAACTAACAATACTTGCAGCTTTATATTTGGCAAAAGGTGGTTCTAAAAGTTTTGCTTCTGAGGGTAATTAAAAATACACACCATACCTTTCAATGGATTTTTTTCTCAAGCAGTGTTTTTATCGTCAACAGTGACGATTATTGTTGACGCTCCTTTTTTCATATAACGATAGTGAAAACAGACAAGCTAAATATGGATCTTTGTTGACGAAAACTTGAGAGTTATGGGTGTGAGTTTTAGTCAACGAGACGAGACTAAATAAAAATTAGAGGGTAGTCGGTCAGACATTTAAAATGCATCATTGCGCTGTAATTTGCTAATCAGTATCAGCCATGGTGCTGCATCCTGTTTGATCACGCGGCTCACCTGCCGTGCAGCGGTGCTCACTCTGCATGACCACAGATAGATTATGGCAGCAACGGTGAGAAAATAATCTGGAAATAATCCAGAATGATCCAGGGATCTGACAGAACACCAGTAATGCATGCTGAACTCAATCCGAACACAAACTATTCTCCCATCTGTGCTTGTGCAGAAATGTGTCTTTTCACACGCGTAGCCCAGAGTCTGCGCTTCTCTCCCTCTATACTGATGGTTCGCCCTCAGCAGCATGGCTCTTCCTGCTTTCGCTACTTAATAAACTATGTGGCTGACAATCCTTTGCCAATCCTTTGACAATCATTTGCCCTTTGTCTATCTATTAAGATTGTATTTCTTCTTGTGTATTTCTTTTCCCCATCAGTGTCCTGTCTGGCAATGTGGCAATATTATTTGTCTTGATGCCAAAATGAGCCCAACAGATTTTACTTTCACAAGTGGAGCAATACAGCTTTTGCCAGTGTTCTGCTTGATTTATGCATAAAAATAGCTTTATTATAACTCATGCATAAAGTATTTCAGATTATATGGACACTGCAATGGGAAAGTAGAACATGAAAGGAAAACAAAAACAAGAAAAATGAGAAAAGATGAAAGAAAGAGGAGATAAAAGGGAGACAAGTACTTGTAGTTTTTTGTGAGAGTGCACTTGTGCATGTAAAGTTTGTCCAAAGGAAAGACGCTCAATAGTGGTTGTGAAGAACCAAAGAATCGACCGCCCCCCACCCCCCCCACCCCCAGAGCACGGAGGCAAGCGCCAGGGGACCCAAAACCCCACATGCTTAAAGGGAGCCCCACAGGAAAGACATCCAAGTGGGCCCAACACAGGAAATCTGCCCCCCCACAAAGGGAAAAGGAAAGACAGCCCGGAGTAAATCCCCCAGCCACCGCAATGCCGAAGCCCCCAGGCTCCGCTGGCAGCCAGCCACCCTGAAGTGGAACCGGCCATGGGCCACAGGGACCCGAGGGCCCAGGGGCGCCCCGCCGGGGCAGGACGGGGGGAATGGGACCCTTCCCCCCACCCCTTTTTGGGGAGTGCAGGAGTGTCAGCCCCAGTCCGGCAAGCCACACAGGCCCCGCAACAACCACCGTCAGGACTCCAGACTAGATGCCCCGCTCTTCCTCCAGGCCCCAGACTCCAGACAGCAACCGGAGAACGGGGGTGTGAGAAAGACCTCGATCCTCCCTGCTCCCGCTCAAATTCTGTGTTGTTGCATGTTTTTCTCAAGTGTATTTAAAACTGGGAGTACCAAAGGGGATGCCCGGCACACGACCCCCCACCAAACACCCCCCCACCCCCAAAACCCCCGACCCGCCACCACCCCCCAACCCCCCCCACCCCAGCGGAAGGTAGCTTGTGCCAGCGCACCCCCCCAATGAACCAGTCAGAACCCAGAATGTCTAAATGCGAGAGGGGCTGGAGGGAGCCATCCGAGGTGAGGTCCACACAATAAGCCCACCCCAGGTGTCTTTACCCCTCACCCACCCAAACAATGGCCTACATAGATGTGTCTTGTGAAAATGTTCTGAATGAAAGTGTCTAAAATGCAGAATAAAATTGGGGTGAGGGACATCATCAGAAGGTGGGAGCCTCCAGTAATAACCCCCTCCCCAAGGTCCTACATGTGTGGCAGCATGATGGAGCAAGCAGAGGGAGGAAGATTTAATTTCTTCCAGCTCAGCTTCGCTTTAACGTGAATCAGATTATTGATTTTTTTTCACTCCTTCTCATAGACAGTTGAGTTCAAAAAAAGTTTTTTAACTGGAGTCTTGTTATCCTAATCCTTATCTTTGTTTTGAAATCTTTAACGGAATCATAAGCAACTGCTTTTGTAAAGTATTCCCTCTCTGTTTGACTTGGATAACAATTCGTGTTGCAGAACTTTTCCCTTGGTTGGGTGTTGTGTAATAGCTTTCTTTGCTTACCAAAGGCTTTCTGGAATCATCCACAGATGTTATCTTCAATGGAAGCCCAGACTTTCTTACGTTGCTTTCATTAAAATATTTTAACTCCATCATTTAGATTACATTTAGAATTAATCCTTGCCCAATAGAAGAGTGAATGACAACCTTAGGAACGTCTTGAATCTCAAAGACTAAAGAATCTGGCTTTTCTTAGCAAGCAGGGTCCTTATCTGTGGGGAAGGGAATTTAAAGTCTGCACAGTCAATCACTTTATGCTCCAGTAAGCATTGTGAAACTATGTTGTTTTTTTAAACAGTAAGTCTATAGATTTACTTGACTGGATGTTTTGAGTCGGAATCCCTCAACAAGAAATCAACAAACTATTTAGTTAATTGCCAGCAAAGCAAGTTTGATTATTTCTGGTCACCATCAGATTGATTTGAATGTTAAAAAAAACTTTCACGGGTTTAGTTTAAAACTGTTGGAAATAAACAAAAAAATGGCGCATGTAAAAAGGCATGCAATTGAAACAGCATTTCTGAGTTGCAAAACACTGAAAGTAGCAGCAGACACTCTTGAAAGTTCTTTTACAACAACAGTAATAAAACAATTTTTAAGCTGTAACGAAAATCTTTCTGTCTTTTTTCCAGATAAACTTCATTATCTTTATACATATCATCAAAATCCTGGTTTCAAAGCTTCAAGCTCACCAAATGAGATACACCGACTATAAAGTCAGGTGAGTTTTAATGTGAAATTCATCTTTTTCATTTGTGTTTCTTATTTGCAATTTAGTTTATGTTTTTTATTTTCATTTTTTTACATCTCAGGTTGGCAAAGTCAACTCTAACATTGATCCCACTTCTGGGGATCCATCAGATGTTCTTTATCTTCCTGCCTGATGAGACCACCAACGACACGCCACATTTACATATCACTAAGCTCTTCATGGACCTCTTCTTCTCCTCCTTCCAGGTTGGAGCAAGGTGTTAGGAGCTAACATGTATAGGAACCTAGTTTTGCATTTATAAATTAAATTATCTATGGTGACATAACAGTAATAATAAAGAGCTTTAAAAAAGATAAACTGCTGTTCTATATAGAAAGTCATGCATAATGTCATGGTTCAGCAGGCACTGCATAAAAACACTTACCGGTAAATCTGCCTAAAAATAAACCATCAAATTGTGCAAGATTGTGGTGCAGTAAAAGGTTCTGCTGAGAAAAAAAAAAGAGAAGTAGGTCCTATTACTTTTTAAAACACAGATGTCCCTCAAATGTACACGCTTGTATTTTTACTAAGAATGACTATCCTGATATACAATAACTTACTTCAAAAATGGTTTTTCATATCTGTTCCATCTCTGTTCTCTTTGTTTCTTGTTTATTTCTTTTCCCTGCATTCATAAATCATAACCTCAGCTCACAACGTGTCTCCTCCAATCAGGTCCCCGTAGCCATGTCCCTCCTAGTTGTGACACGAATCCCTATTCACACTGTTGCTTTTTCTGTGATATTATATACAAAGAGAAGATTTGTCACACACATTCTTATCAGATTGCACTGCAGGAGAAAATAAAGACAGAATAAGAGAAAAGAACTGAAACAGGATACAAAGGAGTAAATTTAAGCGCTAATATAATTAAATATTAATTTTTAACATCGCATGTAATGCAAATACAGATTTGTTCCATTGATTATGTTGAAAATTATCGTGTTTTTTTCTCAGAAAACTAATTCAACCCCTTGACAATTATTTGCCTTTAAGTAGTTCCCATTTTGTTATTTTAAACCTTCCATTCATTTTAGAAATACATTAAAATATCAGTATATAAAAAATTTGTGACAATATTTTTAACCGTCAACAACAACATACACCATTACCTGTTGTAACAGAATAGGAACATGCCAAAGGATCTTAAGTTCACGCTGATGTGTAATAACCGGAGGTAGGCACATGCTATCTTTGCTTTGTATATAATAGAAAATGTTTTTTTTTTTTTGTATATTTGCAACAATGGGTTTCAAGTTGTATTTAAAGCTTAAATTAAACTGCACATATTTTTGACAAATTTAATCTAAATAAGCCAGAGGAAAATAATTATTTTGAGACTCAACTGTAAGTTTTGGTCAAAGTGGTACTTATAAAAAGAGCACCCTGGGTGAGATACCTACCTAGACCAATAGACATGTCATCCTCATTCTGATTGTGTAAAAAATACAATGCTCTAATGCACATGTATATGGGTGGTAAATCTTAGACACATCTTTATGAATGCTGGGCAACTGCCCATATGGTTTCCAATGATTTTATTTATTTGAATGAAAGAGCTGAAAACAGATATTCCTGTGGTCTCGAAAGTGTTATTGCATTTAGACAGATGCTCTAAGTCTAACATTGTATATGATGTCTTCTCAGGGTCTCCTTGTTGCTATTTTGTACTGTTTTGTCAACAAAGAAGTGAGTATCCTGAGCAACATTTACTAGTTTCAGGCTCAGATTTTTACATTGTCACATTTCTAATGTCTTTTGTGCTCTCGCAGGTGCAGTCTGAGATCCTAAAGAAGTGGAAGCGCTGGAAACTAGGGAGGAACATTGAGGAGGAATATCGCCACACCTACAGCAATACCAACAATACAAAGACGGGCAGTCTGCTGAACCACATCCCTCGGCTTCCCCAACTCCCGGACATCGCCAAATCTTCTGGCCCGGTCTGCAGCACTGAAGAGCAAACATGGCTTGTGGCTCGCTGCCACAATGGTACGGTCCATGGCAAGGAGATGGACAACTGTAGCTCCCAACAGAACGAAGGAACCAGCAACTCCACCCTTGTGGAGGATATCAGCCTGTCGGATAAGATACACGAAAGATCGGAAAGGGAAAGTAGAGAGCCTCCTTTGAAAGAAACAGGAGAGTGCGTTTTGGAAAGGAAGATAGACGCCTTTGAGCTCTGATGGAGCTCTGACTGAAAGCTCTAGTTGGCTGTGAAGTTATGCCGACTGATTCACTTGTGGAAGCAGTCGTCAGTCATCAGTGTCACCAGGAGACAGAGCAGCTCTAAGCCCTGAAATATGACAGCAGTATGGCATACGTCCAAATCCGAATGCTCGGTGTGCTGTGGGTCTTGTGAATGGATTATTATTGATGTTTGTCATTTTAATATATGAAGCTGCTGCCTGTTGAACAGATGTACCAACAGTAGCAAGAAAATAACAAGTAACTTTAAATGAAAACACACAGAGTTGGTGTGAGCCTCTGCTTCGGTGTTATCTGTTTGGCTAATGTGTGTTTCGTGGTACTACAAACTGAACATTGGACTGTGCACACAAAAAACAAGACCAAATGACAGAAGAAGTAGAGCAAATGGGAATGCTTGTGTACTCTATATGCTCTACTCTAGTATGTACATAATGCCATCTTCATACTGATATTAATGAAACATTACACATGGAGCGAGTGAGAGAAACAAAATTCTGGTGACTGAAGTTAGCCACAAAATTGTTTTCAATAGTATATATATATATATATATATATATATATATATATATATATATATATATATATATATATATATATATATATATATATATATACACACACAAAGGAAATCAAAGTATATACAACCTGTTTGATTTTGTTGTGCCTGTGACACTGAAGGACAAGTTGTATAAGATGGACGGATGGATGGATGGATGGATGGATGGATGGATGGATGGATGGATGGATGGATGGATGGATGGATGGATGGATGGACTTTCTTGCGTTGCTTTTGCTAAGTGTAACGGTTTTATATCGGTCACAGTTGTAAAAAGTAATTAGCCCGCAATTTCATGTTACATTGCGAACAAACGTTAATGTATTTTGCTGGAATTTATGAAAGCAGATCATAAAAACAGTATCACATTATTGAGAAGTAACACAGAAGAATAGTCTTTTTCTTCTCCTATTCACAAATATAAATATCAAGAGTGAGATCAGATGCATGACTTCAACACAATATTTTGGCTAGTTTTTTCTTCATCCGTACTCCAATATTTTGTAAAAGGGTATAAGAGTAAAAATGAATTTAAATGCTTAAAAGTATTTTATTTTTTATATTGCAGCATCAAAAATAGGTATGCCTAATTAAGTATAAGTAACAAGTATGCCTATATATATATATATATATATATGGACAATAAATGTAGGTCAGACTGTAAGCACCATCTTTTTATAGACAGTGTTTACCCGACATCCATTCTGAACAACAGTAGCCTAAAAGTGAAACCAATCTTCTTTAATTAGCTTTCAGATGATAATGTTAGCAGTACAATTGCTTGTAAAATGAAGGATTTGCCACCTGCGGAGTGTTAATTAAACTTTCAGTTACTAAAAAAAATATGCCAGAGCTTGTATGACTTGACTATTTGCACAGTGTTAATTTATAATTGCTAAATGTTATATACATTTATTTAGGTGCTTATTCAGATGATTTAGTATTCTTGTAAACAAGTGTTTATACAGGGTATACACTTTTGACTTTATTATTCCAGATTTGTGGATGTATTATGCTAAACAGGATTACGCTCTGAAGCCAAAAGGCTATTTGGTTGATGAAAAACAGAGGGGCTCAGAGGTTAAAGGCTGCTATAATTAAGCCCCAGTCTGGCATTTAGACTCAAAGTACAGGACATTCCCAGATCTCATGCCAATATACTGCATAAAGTGAAGTTTTTGTTTAAAAGTCCTCATGGACCTCACAGCAAATTCGAGCACTGCAGCAACATTTTCGTTGTGTCAGATAATTGTTCTGCTCCCAGTCAGTTTCTGCTGTTGAGTGGGTAGAAACAAAATTGCAGGCAAAAGCTATTTTCCATCAGCATCTGCTGAGGGTTGCCACAGAGCAAGTAGACACCCAATAATTGAGCTGGAAGGCCAGTGCTAACAGCGTTGCTGCAGAAGTGGAGGGGAATGCTTGCATACGCAAAAGGAATGAGTAATGACTGGTTTTGGTAAAACAGGAGCCTATCGCTAATTTAAGTGGAAGGTAAAATGTGTATTTTAATTAAATCTGACTTAGAGCATAGGTTTGGGTCATTAACCCCCTTCGTGGACCAAAGTGGTTCTGTCTGAATGTATTCTTGGAAAGGCTCAAATCAATATGTTTCTTTACACTTCTCTGTTATGTAAAGCATGGAAGGGGCAGTGGAGGCTGACTGCATTCATGCGTAAACAATCCTTCATATTGTATTATATTCATGCCAATGGTGAAAGAATAAAATTAAATGTATGTGAAACATTTACCTCACAATGTATTTTGTATTGGTGGACATTTAAGACATTAAAGAAATGGTAAAGCATTTGCTTATTAAACTGCTTTCTTTCGTAGTAGTTTTGGTTACTGTGAATATTTTTGACTGATTAGGAGGTGCTCCTAACAAAATTAAATATTGATTTGCTGTCTGGTTCAGGATCTCACTTAAAAGCCATTGTAATTGAATGATTGGGATTATTTTCTAAATGCAACTTTTTTCCTATTCCAGCTTCACTTAAGACTGCATAGCCAAATGCTTTAAATGTACAGTCTGTAATAATTTCAGGCATTTACTGACATAAATGCAATATATTATTCATATATATCTTATTTATTATCACATATGAGCTGAAAGTCTCAATCTTGATGATTGCCTTGCCTTAGAAATTGCTATTTATAATTACATAACAGTCGGTTCCCATTTGTGGAGGCAGGCATCTTTTGCACTACGGCAGAGCAGAGCTGACAAACTAGTAACTATAGAGACAGTCATTACGACCCAAATGGGACTGTGGCAAGTTAGGCCTGTATACAATCCTACAGAGACTAATAAAATATTATTTATAAAACTATCCATGTAATCTAGACTTACACAAGCCACAACTGGCAACCGCCCGGGTATCATGGAGGCAAACAATTCCAAGTGCTGGTTGGCGGTTGTTGCGTTTTTTTGATTTGTTTTTTTCTGAGTGGACTTGCATCTTCCTCTTGCTCTTGATCCATGTTTGTTTTGGTCATAGTGCCCAAAACAGGGGGACNAAGTGCTGGTTGGCGGTTGTTGCGTTTTTTTGATTTGTTTTTTTCTGAGTGGACTTGCATCTTCCTCTTGCTCTTGATCCATGTTTGTTTTGGTCATAGTGCCCAAAACAGGGGGACGAATCACCTGGACAGCAGTGGTAAGGTGAGACAACGATAGTGAGCTCAGGCAGGAACAGTCGTGAATCTATGTGAGAACAGCGACTGAAAGAGCTCCATAACAGGGACGAGGCTGCCAGCTATGGCACCCTCTGAAGCTTAGGAACCACAGCGGCAGAGGCAGCAGCTTGCCATTGGTAGCTCAGGAAGCGAGCTGAAGAGCACAACAGTAGCTCGGAGAGGCCTGCCAGGAAGCAGGGCTGATGGCCGGGAATGGGTTACAGCTGGCCCAGGCAAGCAAGAGGCTGACAGCAGAGGATCGTGCAGAGGAAGATCGAATTATTCTACCGGGTGGAGGGAGGTCCGTAGGTAGGGTGTAGTGGCTGTGGCTTATCTTGAGGAGAACGATGTGACATCGAAGGAGTCCGCCAGAATGACAGAACAGGAAGAGACGATGGCGGGCCGAGGCTAGAGGGACAGATACATGAGGACCACTGAGGATCAGAGGAGCCTGTGGCTGGAGTGATTGATGGAGCAGGATAGGAGAAGGCTTCAGCTGGTCCGTCTCTCTGCTAGAGGTAGGATACGAAACAGTCCTCTAGGGCTAAATTAAAACAGCATTTTTAAGAGCCACTCACAAACCTGTTAAGAGCATTCTCAGTGTCATCCTTTGTCAAAATTATTTTCTCTCTCTTCCATTTAGATATAAAAAAGCTTTTCTCTGCAGCCTCCTTTCCTAAAAGAGTGGTCAATTAATTATACTTTCTCATCTTCTAATTTTTATATGTGTCAATGTACTTAAGTCATTATTAGTGAGGAATTTATGGATTTGTTTCTGCGATCTAATGAAAGTAAACCTCATAATCACTTGACAAGATAGGAAAGCCATTTTGTACCATGATGGCCTCCGTATTGTTGGAGGAGAGAGGAAGTGCGTGTGTTGGGGGCTTAACAAATGCACAACATTAAGAGCGCTTCACAAAACTGTCCCCTTTACAGTCAGACGGCAGAATGTCAAGCTGCAAATACTGAACATAATGTCCATTTTAAAACCAAAACTAAGGAAGGCAAGACATAGCATTGTCAGGTTTAGTATGCAGATAAAAATGGGGCTCAAATTGCTCTGGTTTTCATCGTTTAAGTTATAAAATCAGGTCCAGTTATAAGTGGTAAATCTTTTTTCTAAACTGTAATCCTTAAAATGTTTTGCTTCATAGATGGTTTTTAACTAACACACCTTTTTAAGGCAGTTTGAAATAAAAGTA